>NC_058080.1:336474946-336564946 GCF_014858855.1 Bufo gargarizans | reverse complement strand
TCAGAAATGGCCTCTAGCTAAGGTGGATCAAGACAGCAGCTCCCACATGAAGAAGAGGCCTCCTACTCTGGTCAGAGAATGGACTTTAATATCTCTTCAGCCAGGACTTTTTCTATTGTGGCAGATCCGTTCCCATTGGCTTACATTGTGGGTCATTACGGACCTGTTTTGCTCCGCATCCCAGGACGGAAAGCAAACTGCAGCATGAGAACGGAATGCATTTTGGAGCATTCCATTCTGTTCAGTTACTTTTTGTCCCCATTGACAATGAATGGGGACAAAACTGAAGCATTTTTTTTCCGGTATTGAGACCCTATCACGGATCTCAATACCGGAAAATATTAACGCTAGTGTGAAAGTACGCAAACCTAGAAACTATGCACAAAAAAAAACCTCCTAAATTACACTTAACTAACTTAAAGACTTAAGTTTGTGAAAGTAATTTCGAAAACAATTAGAGGAAATCCAAGTCCGAATATTACTCACGGAAGGAAATAGAGTATGATCCTGGCCAATAAAATTAAAGCCACCCATAATAGAAAAACTACAGTTTATCTATAATTCACGCAAAGATTATTAATCCCCAAGGTATAACCAATACGTTTGCCGACAATCTGAAAGTTAACTAACTGCCCCAAACGACCCCAGACCTCATTAATAAATTCCTATCCAATATCTCACTGCCTAAACTGTCTCTGGACCAACTTGCCAATTGAGCTTCCAGAAATATCACAGATAATCAAATCAACCAAAAATATCTCCAGGCCCAGATGGGTTAACCAACGAATACTTTATCTCTCCACATCTTTTAGCCACCTTCTCCCATATAATATCCACCGGAAATATACCACCTGAAATGCTCCAAAAGCCACTATAGTAGCCCTCCCTAAATCAGGAAAATCTCCTGATCAACCAGGGAATTTCCAGCCCATCTCTTATTTGAACACAAATTTAAAAATTTACTCTAAACTAGGGCTGCAACTTTTAATCAACATTATCGATAATATTCGATTACGGGATTCGTTGTCAACGAATTCAGTTATCGAATAATCATGCCATGCGGGCGGTCAGGCGCTATGTCTGCGGGTCCTTGAACTTTAAATCACTGCATCTTTATTACCTTAAAGTGAAGCTCCATTAACAGGCAGAGCGGGCGGCGACGTAACATCACTCACGTGATGCGCATGCTCCGTCTGCTTCATTCATAAAGTGGGTGGAGCAGGCGCGTCACGTGAGTAAGTGACGTTACGCCGCCGCACGCTCTGCATGTTACTGGAGCTTCATTGTAAGGTAATAAAGATGCAGTGATTTAAAGTAAAAGTTACTGCCGGTAAAGGAAAACTGCTGTGAGCGGTGGGGCTGGGGCTGTTATGGGGAGGGGGATGAGTGGATGGCACTATTATGGGGTGGGGGATCTGTGCACTGTTATGGGGAGGGGGATCTGTGGATGACACATACAGTCATGTGAAAAAATTAGGACACCCTTTGAAAGCATGTGGTTTTTTGTAACATTTTTAATAAAAGGTTATTTCATCTCCGTTTCAACAATACAGAGAGATTAAAGTAATCCAACTAAACAAAGAAAACTGAAGAAAAGTCTTTTCAAGATCTTCTGTAAATGTCATTCTACAAAAATGCCTATTCTAACTGAGGAAAAAGATAGGACACCCTTGCCCCTAATAGCGAGTGTTACCTCCTTTGGCTGAAATAACTGCAGTGAGACGGTTCTTGTAGCCATCTACCAGTCTTCGACATCGGTCTGAGGAAATTTTACCCCACTCCTCAATGCAGAACTTTTTCAGCTGTGAGATGTTTGAGGGGTTTCTTGCACGTACAGCCCTTTTCAAGTCACCCCACAGCATCTCAATGGGATTCAAATCTGGACTTTGACTTGGCCATTCCAGGACTCTCCATTTCTTCTTTTTCAGCCAATCTTTGGTTGATTTACTAGTATGTTTTGGGTCATTGTCATGTTGCATGGTCCAGTTCCGCTTCAGCTTTAATTTTCTAACTGATGGTCTCACATGTTCTTCAAGCACCTTCTGATACACAGTAGAATTCATCGTGGATTCTATGATGGTGAGCTGACCAGGTCCTGCTGCAGCAAAGCAGCCCCAAACCATGACACTTCCACCTCCATGCTTCACAGTTGGTATGAGGTTCTTTTCTTGGAATGCTGTGTTTGGTTTACGCCAAACATGTCCTCTGCTGTTGTGTCCAAATAATTCAATTTTGGACTCATCTGTCCAAAGAACATTATTCCAGAAGTCCTGGTCTTTGTCAACTTTATCTCTGGCAAATGTCAGTCTGGCCTCGATGTTTCTCTTGGAAAGCAAAGGTTTCCTCCTTGCACACCTCCCATGCAAGTTAAACTTGTACAGTCTCTTTCTGATTGTAGAGGCATGTACTTCTACATCAACAGTAGCCAGAGCCTGCTGTAGTTCTCGAGATGACACTTTAGGGTTTTTGGAGACCTCTTTTAGCATCTTGCGGTCTGCTCTTGGGGTGAACTTGCTGGGGCGACCAGTCCTGGGCATGTTGGCAGTTGTTTTGAAAGCCCTCCACTTGTAGACTATCTTCCGGACAGTGGAATGGCTGATTTCAAAATCTTTTGAGATCTTTTTAAATCCCTTCCCAGACTCATAGGCTGCTACAATCTTTTTTCTGAAGTCCTCTGACAGCTCTTTTGCTCTCACCATGGTGCTCACTCTCACTTCAACAGTCAGGAGCACACCAAACTAAATGTCTGAGGTTTAAATAGGGCAAGCCTCATTCAACATGCAGAGTAACGATCTACTAATTATGTGCACCTGGTGTGATATACCTGTGTGAGATCTGAGCCAATTTAAGAGGGAATACATGTGAGGGTGTCCTATCTTTTTCCTCAGTTAGAATAGGCATTTTTGTAGAATGACATTTACAGAAGATCTTGAAAAGACTTTTCTTCAGTTTTCTTTCTTTAGTTGGATTACTTTAATCTCTCTGTATTGTTGAAACGGAGATGAAATAACCTTTTATTAAAAATGTTACAAAAAACCACATGCTTTCAAAGGGTGTCCTAATTTTTTCACATGACTGTACAGGTCCTTCTAAAAAAAAAAAAAAAAGCATATTGTGATAAAGTTCATTATTTTCTGTAATGTACTGATAAACATTAGACTTTCATATATTTTAGATTCATTACACACCAACTGAAGTAGTTCAAACCTTTCATTGTTTTAATATTGATGATTTTGGCATACAGCTCATGAAAACCCAAATTTCCTATCTAAAAAAATTGGCGTATTTCATCCGACCAATAAAAAAAGTGTTTTTAAAACAAAAAAAGTCAACCTTCAAATAATTATGTTCAGTTATACACGGGAATCCTTTTGCAGAAGTGACTGCTTCAATGCGGCATGGCATGGAGGCAATCAGCCTGTGGCACTGCTGAGGTGTTATGGAGGCACAGGATGCTTCGATAGCGACCTTAAGCTCATCCAGAGTGTTGGGTCTTGCGTCTCTCAACTTTCTCTTCCCAATATGCCACAGATTCTCTATGGGGTTCAGGTCAGGAGAGTTGGCAGGCCAATTGAGCACAGTAATACCATGGTCAGTAAACCATTTACCAGTGGTTTTGGCACTGTGAGCAGGTGCCAGGTTGTGCTGAAAAATGAAATCATCTCCATAAAGCTTTTCAGCAGATGGAAGCATGAAGTGCTCCAAAATCTCCTGATAGCTAGCTGCATTGACCCTGCCCTTAATAAAACACAGTGGACCAACACCAGCAGCTGACATGGCACCCCAGACCATCACTGACTGTGGGTACTTGACACTGGACTTCAGGCATTTCCCTCTCCCCAGTCTTCCTCCAGACTCTGGCACCTTGATTTCCGAATGACATGCAAAATTTGCTTTCATCCGAAAAGAGTACTTTGGACCACTGAGCAACAGTCCAGTGCTGCTTCTCTGTAGCCCAGGTCAGGCGCTTCTGCCGCTGTTTCTGGTTCAAAAGTGGCTTGACCTGTGGAATGCGGCACCTGTAGCCCATTTCCTGCACACGCCTGTACACGGTGGCTCTGGATGTTTCTACTCCAGACTCAGTCCACTGCTTCTGCAGGTCCCCCAAGGTCTGGAATCGGTCCTTCTCCACAATCTTCCTCAGGGTCCGGTCACCTCTTCTCGTTGTGCAGCGTTTTCTGCCACACTTTTTCCTTCCCACAGACTTCCCACTGAGGTGCCTTGATACAGCACTCTGGGAACAGCCTATTTGTTCAGAAATTTCTTTCTGTGTCTTACCCTCTTGCTTGAGGGTGTCAATGATGGACAGCAGTCAGGTCGGCAGTCTTACCCATGATTGCGGTTTTGAGTAATGAACCAGGCTGGGAGTTTTTAAAAGCCTCAGGAATCTTTTGCAGGTGTTTAGAGTTAATTAGTTGATTCAGATGATTAGGTTAATAGCTCGTTTAGAGAACCTTTTCATGATATGCTAATTATTTTAGATAGGAATTTTGGGTTTTCATGAGCTGTATACCAAAATCATCAATATTAAAACAATAAAAGGCTTGAACTACTTCAGTTGTGTGTAATGAATCTAACATATATGAAAATCTAATGTTTATCAGTACATTACAGAAAATAATGAACTTTATCACAATATGCTAATTTTTTTAGAAGGACCTGTATATATATATATATATATTAGGGCTGCAACGATTAATCGATGTAATCGATTATATTCGATAACTGGATTCGTTGTCGACGAATCCAGTTATCGAATAATCGCCGATTCGTTGCTATTCGGGCGGGTGGGCGGTCGGGCGGGCGCTGCATCTTTATTTTACCTTTTTACAATGACGCTCCCGCTCCTGTAACAGCCAGGCAGAGCGGACCGCGGCGTAACGTCACTCACTCACGTGACAGCGCCTGCTCCGCCTCCTTCATTCATGAAGTGGGCGGAGCAGGCGCGTCACGTGATTGAGTGACGTAACGCCGCCGTCCGCTCTGCCTGGCTGTTACAGGAGCGGGAGCGTCATTGTAAAAAGGTAAAATAAAGATGCAAGCGCCGGGGCTGTTAGGGGGAAGGGGGGTCTGTGTATAGCACTGCTATGGGGAGGGGGGAGGATCTGTGTATAGCACTGCTATGGGGAGGAGGGGGGGTCTGTGTATGGCACTGCTATGGGAAGGGGGGTCTGTGCACTGTTATGAGGAAAGGGATCTGTGCACTGTTATGCCCATAACAGTGCACATATCCCCCTCTCCATAACTACGCCGTCCACAGATCCCCCATAATAGTGTCGTCCACAGATCCCCCATAAGTGTCGTCCACAGATCCCCCATAAACGCCGTCCACAGATCCCCCATAAACGCCGTCCACAGATCCCCCATAAACGCCGTCCACAGATCCCCCATAAACGCCGTCCACAGATCCCCCATAAACGCCGTCCACAGATCCCCCATAAACGCCGTCCACAGATCCCCCATAATAGTGTCGTCCACAGATCCCCCATAAACGCCGTCCACAGATCCCCCCATAAGTGTCGTCCACAGATCCCCCCATAAGTGTCGTCCACAGATCCCCCATAAGTGTCGTCCACAGATCCCCCATAAGTGTCGTCCACAGATCCCCCATAAGTGTCGTCCACAGATCCCCCATAAGTGTCGTCCACAGATCCCCCATAAGTGTCGTCCACAGATCCCCCCATAAGTGTCGTCCACAGATCCCCCCCATAAGTGTCGTCCACAGATCCCCCCATAAGTGTCGTCCACAGATCCCCCCCCATAAGTGTCGTCCACAGATCCCCCCCCATAAGTGTCGTCCACAGATCCCCCCCCATAAGTGTCGTCCACAGATCCCCCCATAAGTGTCGTCCACAGATCCCCCCATAAGTGTCGTCCACAGATCCCCCCATAAATGTCGTCCACAGATCCCCCCATAAATGTCGTCCACAGATCCCCCATAAGTGTCGTCCACAGATCCCCCATAAGTGTCGTCCACAGATCCCCCATAAGTGTCGTCCACAGATCCCCCATAATAGTGTCGTCCACAGATCCCCATAAGTGTCGTCCACAGATCCCCCATAAGTGTCGTCCACAGATCCCCCATAAGTGTCGTCCACAGATCCCCCATAAGTGTCGTCCACAGATCCCCCATAAGTGTCGTCCACAGATCCCCCATAAGTGTCGTCCACAATTTGTTTTAATATGGCCTTTGAACATAATTTTTCAAGTAAGATCATATAAACCTCTGTTTTGTAATTTTGTCGTTTTTTCCCGATTAATCGATTAATCGTAGAAATTAATCGGCAACTAATCGATTATTCAAATAATCGTTAGCTGCAGCCCTAGTGTATATAAAATATATATATATATATATATATATATATATATATATATATACACACACACATATATATATACATATACACACACACATTATATATATATATATATATATATATATATATATATATACATATATATACATACACACACGTACACACACACACACGTACACACACGTACACAAAATAAAATGTTTTTAATTCTCAATGTGGTACCAATAGAGGGCCTTGGTTGTTCCAGAGGTAACGCGGCCACTGTGTTCCTTATCTGTGAAGCACATTTCCGGCCGCGATACGTTCCGCGAGGCATCCAAATCGTCCCGCTGTTGTGACGCACTTGCGGACGAAATGCGTTCCACGGGTGGATCGCACTTCCAGTATCCGCCACTATGAAGCGGAAGTAACCGGTCAAAGGGTCTCTTGCGAAACCAAAACCGCTCTAGTCCTCAATCAATACACTTCTACTTAGCATTTTTTATCTATCATATTCAATTACTTTAGACGTCTACTAGTCTGTTTTAAGGGTGGAATGGGGCTTTCGTGCAGTGCGGCCGAGGCGCACTTCCGGTTCTGCGTTTTGAGACCGGAAGCGGAACCTCTACCGCAAGGAACAAATTTTTCATGCACTTTTAGTTTCATTATTTTTATGTTGTACCTTTTATATCTCCTATATGCATTATATTTTATTATTACAGCCGTATATAGGACAAGTTTAAAAAATAAATAAATCGACAAATAATCAATTTGGAAGTTAACGCTGTTACCCTGAACTGTGCAAATATATTAGAATCCAGGATTATAAATTATACAGACTGCTAGTCTCTGCAATAGAGCCAAGGATATCGGATCGACTATTTCAAACTAAATTCCGAATATCATCCGTCTTTTTTGTATGGCACACCTCTGATATTGGACTGAACATTTGGACGGTTTCGAATATTCCTATCCTCCACATATGCGAATTATTGGCCACATCCGCTTTTTATATATATCTAATAGGTCCTTTTTACCATTGTGCTACAGTGACTATATATATTTTAGATATTATTATTGATGTGTATGTATGTGTACTTGAATATATGTGTTTTTAATAATATAATAATTTATTTTATTCAATAAAGTACCACGGCTACCAGATATAGTGACTTTCTTTAAAACTTTCTTTTGTATAATTTCCTGCTTGTTAGATTGGGTGAATCTGCGGGCTGTGAGCACCCATCCGGGTTCCCCCATACAGTAGTGTGACCCATCACTTGTGAACCAATTTTTATTAAGGTTTTCAGCATAACATAGTTTTCAGGAACATATGATACAAGCTTATAATAAAAGGTGTTATAGGAGAGCACGCATAACATAGTACTCAAAAGTGGCAAGGCTACTTTCACACCCAATCATGGATCCTTCAGATAATACAAACGTCAGCAACCGTTCAGAACAGATCCGTTTGTATTATCTTTAACATAGACGGATGCGTATTGATCACCATTAAAAGTCAATGGAGGACGGACCCGTTTTCTATCGTCTCATAGAAATCGAATCAGTCCCCATTGACTTACACTGTGTGTAAGAACGGCTCAGTTTTGTCAGACGGACACCAAAACGTTGCAAGCAGCGTTTTGGTGTACACCTCCAAAGCGGAATGGAGACGGAACGGAGGCAAACTGATGCATTCTGAGCGGATCATTTTCCATTTAGAATGCATTAGGGCAAAACTCATTCGTTTTGGACCGCTTGTGAGAGCCCCCCAAATGGATTTAACAAATGGAAAGCCAAAACGCCAGTGTGAAAGTAGCCTATGCCACGTAACGGCTTGTGCAATGACAATTAAGAGAACATGAAATGTAACAACTGACAAAATAACAAAGATAAGGAGAGACACACCAAAAGACAAGGGGGGAGGTAAGGAGGGGGTAAGGAGATAAATGTGGACAGTCACATCTGTATGTTCTCTGAAACATCTCCGAAGAGCAGAATATGTCCCATGGGGCCTAAGTCTAAGGGTGTCAGACTGATTAGGTCCTCCATTCTCTGCTACAGTGTGATTTCTTCAAACCATTCCTCTGGTGAAGGAGGGGAGGGGAATTCCAATGTCTTGGAACAACTGCTTTTGCTGCTTGTATCATGCATTTCAAAAGTGAGTTCTTGTAAGCAGGAAAATGTAGGTCAAGTACAAAAAGTAGAGGAGTTTCAGGAGAGTTTTTTACAGGAATGACGGTCAGGTCTCCGATTGTTTGTGCACAAAGTTCCAAAAGGGGGCGTAGGACAGTAAGTACAATGCCACCAAATATGGATCATCGTACCCTCCTCTGTGTGACATCTCCAACAGTGATCTGACACTGTGGGAAACCATTTATGGAGAAGCGCGGGCACCCTGTACCATCTGGATAGGTTTTTGTAGCTTGTTTCCTGGGCTTTAATAGAGATCAGCGCTTTATTGGACAAGAGAAAACTCTTATGCCACTGGGACAGAGTAAACCTATATCCCTCTCCTAGGCCTGACAAAAAGAGGGGAGCTGTAAGGAGCGTTGGTTTATTAGATTATATACTGTTGATATGTTCCTAAATATCACTGAGGGGGGCTATGCACAATTGTTCAAATGCGGTGAGATTTCGGTGTAATGTGTGGGTCTTAGGCTACATGTACATGAACGTCGTTAGTTTCCATTCCGCTTTTTTGGTTTGGATAGGATGCAGAACCATTCATTTCAATGGGTCCGCAAAAAACAATGCATGCTGTTCGCATCAGTATGTCTGTTTTGTAGCCTGGAAAAAAATAATAGATCATGTCCTAGTCTTGTCCGTTTTAGGCATTGTTACAATGGATCTGAAAAAAAAAAACAAAAAAAAAACAAATAGCATACGTATGTCATATGCGAACCGCAAATCACATACGGCCGTGTGCACGTAGCTTTACTCAAAGAAGAGTAGAAGTGCTGTAGTTGTAGATACTCAAGGTCCCTAGCAATTGATATATGGGCTTCAGGGAGGATCCTGAAAGGATGTGGCAAAATCTAAATGGGCAAGTTTTCGTGCCCTTGAGGAAGGGGATGAGGAGAGTGCCCTGGAGGGAAGCGCAGATGGTCAGTCATTGGGACCATAGGACCTTTGGTATCAATTAGAGACGGTTTATGGACATTATTATCGCAAAGGTGTGGTAGGCCATGAAGGAAAGCCTAGGAGAGCTTGGGCATGAAGTGCCTATTAACCATGGGAGTACTGTTAAGGCGCAGGGAGAGTGGTCATGTGCTGTATGTACCCAAGATTTGGAGGTATCAGTACGCATCATGACCAGGATCCGGGCATAAGCAGCAGAATGGCGGCAGTCGTAGAATTTAATACAGCATAATGAATCGTACGTTTCTAAGAAGTCTCTAGGAGGCGCATTATGGATATCACAGAGAGTAGGCAAGGAGAGTGCTCGTTTGTGGGCAAGCTCCAAGGAGGCAACTCTCTGTAGTGCAAACTTAAGAGAATGTGCTTTCTCATTCTTGAGACGGGAGCCATGTTTTATAAGAACCCGGCACAGGACACATTTCAAGGCTTCCCATTGTATTGGAAGAGGAGTAGGATCTGCACTGTGATCAGAGAGAAAATCTGTTACAGTGGTAGCCAGGTCGGCAGCACATACCGAATCAAGGAGAGACTCATTCAGGTGCCAAGTCCACTCGTGTTTAGTGAGGAAAGGAAGGCTTAAGGGCATGGTCTGACCACAAAATATTGCCCATTTGTGTGGAGTCCAGCCACTAAAGGGCCAGTTGTTAAAGAAAGATGTAGTCTACTCGGCTATAGGAGGAGTGAAGGGCAGAGTAGAAAGTGTAGTCTTTTTCCGCCGGGTGTTGAAGGCGCCATGAGTCATAATTGTAGTTGGAGTAGTGCTCCACCAGGGTTAAAGTGGCCGCAGAATACGACTGAGGGGCAACGCCGTATTAAGCAAATCCAGAAGAAAGAAGGCCTGATTTTGGTTGGGGGTGTGGGCATTAACAAACGTGAATTCGCAGCCACCAATCAAAAGCAAAAGAATCAGGGATGGGCAGTACAGCCTAGCACCTGATGAAAAAAGATTTATGGATCTCTACGACGACTCCTTTTGTACTGTTCACCGGGTTATTTGCAAGGGGCCATGTGGTATAGTGCTGATGATGTACTCCAGGAACACCACCCTTGAAGTGTGTTTCTTTCAGACAAATAATGTGTACCTTCTGGCAATGGAAATGGTGGAGTACTTTTCAGGGGTGTTGAGGCCCTTCGCGTTGAAGGACGCTATCTTGAGTGACGTCATAGTTGGGGGGGACCACAAGGAACAAGGGGTCGGGAGACAAAAAGGAAACAAGAAAAGAGTAAAAGAAAAAACAACCACAAGGAAAAAGAGAAAAAAGAGGAGGTAGGTAACTAGCGTGACCAAAAGGTCTATGGAGACAGTCACCAGGGTCCGGACAGCTCCGGGGAAGGGTCTCAAACTATTAGGGGGAAAGTAACAGCCAGAGAAGAGCAGGCCTGCTACATTCCTTGTCAAAGTAGACTGACTATTCATTATCACCAACTGCTGAGAGAGAGAGCGAGATCAAGAGAAGCAGAGGTGCAAGGCAGAAAGAGGAAAAGAGCCATTGTGGTTATAAGGCATCAGTCCCATTTTCGAACAGCAGGCAGTCCCAAGTAACAGAGTTGGATGGGGATCCTCGTCGGGGACCAGCTGATAGTCGCCGTCGTCGTCGCCCACGAGGAGTTGACTTGGTCAGGGGTCTTAGGGCTGGCAATCTCGGAAGGAACGAGGCTGTCTCTGTGTTGTTGGAGCTGGTGGTAGGATGGATGGCCAAGGACCCTGCTCGACCGGTGGCAGGTCCAAATGTTGTAGAAAGTGTATTAAGTCAGAGGGATGACGGAGAGTAGCAACCTTATAGACCTACAAATAGGGCGAATGAACAACAACAACAGCGATAATGAATTCCACGGTCCTTTAAGAGGACCAGTAGCGGACGAAGGGCAGCTTGTTGTGACAAGGTGTGACGTGAAAGGTCCTGTAGTATCATAATGGAGGCCCCTTCATGAGACATAGGGGAGGATTGTCAAGCTTTGTTTAGGATTTGCTCTTTAATGACATAGAAGTGAATTCTGCAGATGATGTCTCTTGATTTGGTGCCATCAGGATCAGGATGTCTAAGGGCTCTAGGCGCTCTGTCAATCTCTATGTGAGAGTTTGGCGGGCGTCCTAGAATTCAATTAAATTTTCTCACGATTGTGGGCAGTAGGTCCACCGTCGTTATGGATTCTGTTAGACCTCTAATCCGTATATTGTTACAGCGACTACAGTTTTCTGTATCATCCAGATGTTGTTGTTGGGCATTAAGTTGGTCATAAGTTTGGGCCTTAACTTATAGAGCTTGAACAGTTGCAGCCAGAACTGCATTAATTCTAGTGTCAAGCGCAGTCAGCTCAGAGCAGACCTAGGAGAATTAATTTTTGCATTCTTGTAGGATGTTGGTAGCAAAGCTGGACAGGTCCGCTTTAGAAGGTAGAGATCAAATAAGAGTACGCAAATCTGCCATGGTTGGCGGTCTGGAATCTTCATCAAATAGGTCTGCAGAGGGTGGAAGTCTCAAGGAGGGGTGCAGGGAGAATCCCTGAAGGGGCACAGCTATAAGGTCAGTCGTGACCTTGGATCCTAGAGAGGTTGCTCCAGATGACTGGATGGGTGTCGTCCCATGAGGATCCGGTGGACCAGCGTGGGGATGCAGCCAGGGAGAATCCAGGGGAGTGGGAATAGGGGGAGAAGAAACGGAGCGTAGATTGATTGGGGGACCCTTGGTGGCGGTCCAAGGGTTGCCCCTGGAGATGGGGACCCAGGTGTGGCGACGGATGATCACAGGGGGCCCCCTGATGCATGTCTGAATTGGTTAGCACAACAAGTGCTTTAGATGTATGCCCACTGGGCCAGAAAGGGTTGACTGGGGGTCTCAAAGTAGAGTCCACTGAAATGGCAGGGCTGGTGGCCTTTGGTGCTGCGGCCTGTGAGTAGGGGGGTGAGCCCCCAGGACTAACAGGGTGTGCAGCCATAACTGATGGTGCTGGAGAGAAATGCAGGGATTCTGTCAATTGGATGACGGCAGAGCCAAAGCACACATGTGGAGAGCGCGGAACAGGAGTAGCCGGGGAGATCTAGTCTGGGCTGTGGGTCTGTAACTGGAGGTCAAGCGGAGGTAAGTATGGAAGGCACTGGCGCTGAGCAGCGCCTACATAGATGT
Source organism: Bufo gargarizans (assembly GCF_014858855.1). NCBI lineage: Eukaryota > Metazoa > Chordata > Amphibia > Anura > Bufonidae > Bufo > Bufo gargarizans. The sequence continues at coordinate 336,552,384 of NC_058080.1, read as the reverse complement.
GAAGCAGGGCTCCCAAGTGTTCCATGCAGCGCTTATGAGGAGCGAATGGCCCGATGCCATGACCATCTTTGGAATGCATGGCGCGGCAGTGGAGAGTGGGGGCTGGTGAGGCAGACTGCAGCTTGAATAAGCTGGGCATGTCGCCTTGAGAGGATGTCAGGGGAGCCGATGGTCTGGCTCTACCCTTTTTAAAAAGTCTTTCCCATCAGGAGTAGCTGGTGTGGGGTAAATTCGCCAGGGAAGAAGCAGAGCGCGTCCTTACTTGCTCATGGCTGGCCATGCCCCCGGAAGGACAGTATTTTTAACAACCTTTGCAACTGAAGCATCTATCATAGGAATTGTATCCCACTTGTAGCACCTTTTTAAACCTCTAGGTAGTACAGTTCTTTTATCAGAGCTATTCCACTCTTCAATCATCCTATGTAGGTTTTTATGTACAGGAAAAACCCTCCTCTGTCCTCCCCCAAGCCTCCAAACATTGAGTCTTGTACAGATTCGTGGTTTTTTTGTATCCTCTATTTCCATACTACTAAGAATGGCTTTTAATAAAGGGTCAAGATCCTCATTAGAATCTTTTATTTTTTTTAATCGTCTTCTAAACCAGAATCTTCATGCTCCCCTTCCTTCTTATCAGAAGTCTCCATAATTACAGAGTCCTCAGATGTCAGAAGATGATAATTCTTTTCCTGTTTTCCTCATGTTTTCTTTTGTTTTTTGTTTTTTTTATATATATATATTTTTTTTAGGTAATAGATTATGAGAAATTTGCCATGGCCATGGCATTTCATGCTTAACCATAGCTCTGATGTCATTTATAGAGACAGGAACTTAAACGCCTTCGCAGATTGTCCCCCTAGACTAAATAAATCTGTTCCCCAGGAAAGAAAAACTATGAAAATACTGAAAAAAAACATGTTATAAATAATCTCTTAAATGCCTTTTAATTAAGTATTAAAGGGTTTCTCTGGGAATTACGGTAACAAAATAAAATGAATGAATATACCTAAATATTACATTATTATAAATGTATTCCCAAATATCTATCATTAGTTATAATGGCTCATTTTGTCTAAGGCGCTATCATCAGGGAAAATAAAATGGCCACTGTCCTATTGGCACAAAAAAAACTTGTCCTAATCTCACAGCAGGACAAGTTACTTCACAACACAGAGCTAAAGAGCTGCCCCCTCCTCCTCCCTCTTACTTGTCAGGGATTATAATCCTGAATACAGCTCATAATATTTTCAGCTGAGTGTCTATAGGAATGGAATGCATGGTGAGAGATATAGTACAGACAGGAGGTGTGGCTAATGAGCAGAAGCACTTGTATGCAGTCTCCATTACCACAGCCTGTCCTGTCTGTCCTCTTCGTACTTCATGTCTCCTTATGAAATCCATTCCCACAGAAATTTTGATAAAGATCAGCTGTATTCAGGATGATAATCCCTGACAAGTAAAAGTAGGATAAGGCATCTCTTTAGCTCAGTGTTGTGAGGTAACTTGTCCTGTGTGTGATTAGGACAGGTTTTTTATGTACTAATAGGATGGTAGTCATTTTATTTCTCCTAATGATTTCTCCCCAGAGAAAACAAGGAATTATAACTAATACAATATATTTGGGAATAGATTTAAAATAAAGTAAAATTTTCAAATTTTTATTTTCTTAATTCCTGGAGAACCCTTTAAGTTGTTTTTTTTTATTGCTTTTAATTTTTTTTTACTAATGTATTTTTTGCATACTGCTCTTAAAGAGGACCGTTTACCAGTTTTTACTTTATAAACGCAATATCTCACACTGTAGCCCATGTTCAGTAGATGTCATATCAATAATTTTCTTCATATGCTTCTCCGTTGCGCCACAAAATGAACCAAAAAGGAATTTCATAAAAACACAACCAATCATTAATTTGAACAGCAAAAGAACACAAATACTTGCCTTTTCCACTGAAATCATTCTTCCATGAAGTTCTGTTCTGTGAAGATGGTTAATGCATTTTGTTGCATCTTCCGAGGACGACATAGTCACAAATCCATAACAGCGTGCTCCAGGACTTCGAGCATTAGTTACCACCTTTGCACCAACAACCTAAAAGAGTTTGAAATCAAAATTATTGATCGAAGTTTAACAAAAGATTACTTACAGACAGACCAGGTCTGCCTGCAGATGTGGTGGTAGAGTGGTGCATGCCCAAGCAACACGCTTTCATTGCACAAGCCACACAGCCTACATTTCTTTAACCCCTTAGTGATCACAATGAGCTTTTCTATTTGGATTACTAAGGGACTAGGGTCATCCATGTAGTGGAGAGCAGGAGCTCTATTCTCAAATGACTCCTGCTACAACGGCCTGAATTGGCACATGCCCGAATCCCAGGCATTTAAAGAGGACCTTTTACCTGGAAAAACATTGTGAACTAAGTATACAGACAGGGAGAGCGGCGCCCAGGGATCTCACTGCACTTACTATTATCCCTGGGCGCAACTCCGTTCGGCCGCTGTGCCCTCCGGTATCTTCGCTCACTTGGTTATAGTAGGTGGAGACTGCCCTTGTTCTGCTGGGCTTTTCCTTCTCCCATGTTGTAGTGCTGGCCAATCGCAGCGCAGAGCTCACAGTCTGGGAGAAAAAAAACTGAGGAGACACCCAGTAGAACAAAGGCAGACTCTGCCTACTATAACCAAGTCCCCGCAGATACTGGAGGACATCGCGGCCGAACGAAGCGGCGCCAAGGGATAATAGTAAGTGCAGTGAGATCCCTGGGCGCCGCTCTCCATGTCTGTATACTTAGTTCACAATGTTTTTCCAGGTGAAAGGTCCTCTCTAACGCTAAAAAGACCTTCATGATCAAGCCAGATTTTAGAAATCTGGCATGTGTGACTTTATCAGAGAATAACTTATTAAAAGTATTGAATATCCAAGTAATTCTGACATTGTTTTTTCCTCACATATTGTACTTTATTCAGGTGCTAACATTAGACCTATACAATTTGCATATATTCACTAAAAACAAAAAAAAAAAGTGACTTAAAATGCATTTTTCCATATTTTAAGTGCAATGTCACATTTATACATACTATACAAAAAATGTATATATTTCCATATGAATATTTATTTTAGAATAGGTTAAGGTTTACGCTTTTTTTTTATTTTTATTATATTTTTTTTATTTAAACTAGGGATGAACGAATTTTATATATAAAAAAATTGTTTTCCTGTAATGTTCTGGTATTTACTGAATTGCGTTATGGATTCCGTTACCCTGGACCATAATGCAATTCCATGATGGAATAAATAACGGAATGCCTTTAGAGGCATTTCGTTATATTTTCCGTCATAATAGAAGTATATGGCCTGCCTAACGGATCCGTCCGGTTTCCGTTATGCTGGAGTCATTGAATTGCATTATAGTCCGTGGTAACGGAATCCATAACGCAATTCGGTAAATACCACAACATGACCCAAAAACTATTTACATAACATGCAATTCGCTCATCCCTACTTACAACCAAATTTTTTTAATTTTGAAATACAATATACCAAATTTGCAGGGACACACAGGTGTCAGAATGATTGAAAACCAAAGTGGCAACATTTTGAATACTATACCGCTCTATTTTTTCAAAATTTATTTTATAAATTTAGTTAAACCTTTACGTATTCCACAGGAATTGAAGCAAAATGGAGGTAAAATTTTTCCATTTTAATCCATTTTTCATGTAACACGAAAACAAGCCTCAGCGATTATAACTCTGATTCTGCAGTTTACAAAAACAACTCTTATGTGATTTTAAGTTTTTATAAGGGGACATGGCAGGGTACAAAAATGAATGAGCGCCATATGGATTTTGAAGTGCAGGATAATAGGAAAAAAGCACTTTCTTACTCATTTTCTCCTGAATATGGCAACATTCCATATGTGGTCATCAACTGCAGTATGGGCAAATGAGGGCATAGTGAGCACTCTGACCCAACTCATAGAATTTAGAAAAAAAAAGAAATAATTAAAATATATATTTTTTCCGATAAAATATTGCATTAGCCCCAATTTTTCATTTTAACAAACTGAAACAGGAGAAACCCCCCCCCCCCCCCCTTCCCCCCCGATCCTCTCCTGAACACAGCCATACCCCCATTGGTCATAAACTGTTGTATGGGCACACAGCAGGACTCAGAAGAGATGGAGTGCCATACAGCTTTTGGTGGGCAGTTTTCACTGTAATGGTTATTAGCACCATGTTGCATTTCTAGAGACCATGAGGTGTCAGTATAGTAGAAATCCTCAATAAGTTTGAGAAAATTACACCCCTCTAGGAATTTTTCGAGGCATGTAGTTAGCATTTTTAAGTACATAGGTGTTTCAAAGAATTTTTGAAAAATGGGGACATGTGTAGAGGGAAGTGGTATATTTATTATAATATATATGTAATTTTCAAAATGGGGCAACTGTTTGAGGATTTCCACTATACTGGTACCTCAGGGTCTCTTGAAATGCAAAATGGTGCTAAAAACCATTACAGTGAAAACTGCCCACCAAAAGCTGTATGGCAATCCATCCCTTCTGAGTCCTGCTGTGTTCACAGGATTGCGCAGTATTCAAGTTTAACTACAGCCTGCCAGCGCTGATCATTGGCTGGCAGGCTGTAGATTTTTAAAAGAACCAATCAAATAGGTATATCAGATGCTATTTTGTAAATAGCGTCTGATATACCTGCTACTCTGGTGGACCCTTTTGCTTGGATCGACCACCAGAGGACACAGGCAGCTCTGTAAGTAGCACCAAGCACCACACACACACACACATTACACCCCCCCCCCCACCCCCAGTCACTTATTAACCCCTTATTAACCCCTGATCACCCCCCTGTCATTGATCAACCCCCTGTAAGGGTCCCTTATCACCGCCAGTTAGTTAGCTACTTGTTAGGTAGTTAGTGCCCAGCCAGTCTCTGATTAGTCGCTGATTAGAGTCATCACTGTCACTAATCAGCACTAGTACTATATAGTATCTGTAAGTGATCAAGACTGATCCCAATCAGATCTATATCAGTACATTAGGGCCACCTTAGGTTCTACAAAAAACGCAGTGTTCGCCCGATCAGGCCTGATCTTGTGCCCACACTTGCGTTCAGTCCGCCCCACCGCAGTGACAGAATTTGTTTTTTTCTGATCACTGTAAAAATACAGCAAAATCGCTGCGGCACTATAAAGATCACTTTTTAGCTTTTTGGATCTTTATTAGCGATCGCAGCTTTACTTCGCAAGCACTCCTTTTTTACTAGGCAGGTGTGCTCTTTTTCCTGGGTAGTCTCAGAGGAATACCGCCTAAACTTAGTCTAATTTGACTAAAATGTCAAAAAAGGGGTATTCCGCTGAAGAGGCTTACAGGATTCTGGCCCTGATGGATGAAAGATGGGGACGCCTCGCCCCAGTGGTTCAGAATATGAACCTGTAGACAGCAGTGGCACTCTAACCGCTAGTAAAGATGACGAGGTTAAGGTCCCTGCTATGGTCGGGCGTCCCCGACCCCATGTCAGTGTTCTGCATACACTGCGTGATGAGCCTGATTTGCAGCAGAGTGGTGCTAGTGCTGATCTTGTTTATGGTGCGGCATACACCAGCAGCGCAGCACATCCTGGACTTTCTACCAGCACTGCCATATTCCCTGGTGAAGTGGCGAGCACCAGAAGGGCAGTTCAAGCTGGTACGGTGGCACGTGCAGTAACTCCCCCGTCGCAGCCACCACGTTCACAGGCCCGTAGAGCCCTTAGTCTCCCAGAGGTGCTGGCAAACCCAAATTGGCAATCCCCTGCTTCCGCCGCACCCGGAGTGCCACCTTTCACCGCCCAGTCTGGAGTTCGCGTGGAGAAAGCTCATTTAGGATCAGCCCTAGAGTTTTTTGAGCTGTTCTTCGCCGCGGATCTCTATGACTTAATTGTGGCAGAAACCAACCGCTACGCCACACAGTAAATAACCACCAATCAGGAAAGCTTCTATGCCCAGCCTTTCCAGTGGAAACCAGTCACAGTTTCCGAATTTAAAATATTTTTGGGCCTTATCTTCAGCATGGGTCTAACTAAAAAAAAGAATGTATTGTGGTCCTATTGGTCTAAAGCAGGGGTGCACAACCTGCAGCCCGGGGGCCACATGCGGCCCTCAATACCATTCTATGCGGCCCCCAGCCATCTGGTAGCAGACATGTATGTCTATATCTTGTGGCTGCTCACATGAATCTTTCATGTATTGTCCCATTAGATGGGAGTACTAGAAGTGTAACTAGACATTTAGAATATATACTCTATGTTCAATATGCCATAAATATAGTATTTCACTTGGTAGTACCCCATTATTATTTTCGGCCCTTGGAATTGTTTCAGGTTGACAATGTGGCCCCCAACCAGAAAAGGTTGTGCACCCCTGGTCTAAAGACTCAATACATTACATGCCCATGTTCTCTGCTGCTATGTCCAGGGCACGTTTTGAGGTCATCATGCGCTTTATGCATTTCACTGACAGGGCACGTTTTGAGGCCACCCTGCTTATGACCGGCTCCAAAAAATTCAGCCCCTCATAGACCATTTTTCATCCAGGTTTGCAGATGTGTATACCCCCAATCAGAACATCTGCATAGACTAGTCCCTTGTACATTTTACCGGGCACCTTGGCATCAAACAGTACATCCCCAGCAAGCGCGCCCGGTATGGGGTCAAACTGTGAGCTCTGTGAAAGGGCCACGGGCTATACATATCGTTTTAGGGTCTACGAGGTAAAAGACTCAAAACTGGAGCCGGTCGGATGCCCTGACTACCTGGGGAGCAGTGGCAATATTGTCTGGGACTTGGTGTCACCCATACTCCACAAGGGGTACCACTTATACATGGACAATTTTTACACAAGCGTGGCCCTCTTTCGGCACTTACATATAGTCTGAATTCAATGCTGTGTCACCGCGCTTCCCCCAACGGCTCGTTAATATCTGACTTGCAAGGGGGGGTGGGGGGTGAGAGGCTGCTTTGTGTGACCAAGAACTGCTTGCGGTGAAGTGGAGGGACAAGAGGGATGTTTACCTTCTGTCCACCATTCACGCAGACACGACTGTACAAATTGAAAGGGCAATTGGAGTCATTGAGAAACCACTCTGTCCACAACTATAACCTTCACATGGGAGGGGTGGACTTCAATGACCAGATATTGGCTCCCTATTTAGTGTCCCGCCGCACCAGACGCTGGTATAAGGTATCTTGTTGAATTCAATTGGTTGTGTATCAGTTTTTTTTTTTTTTTTTGCGGTCCGCAAAAACGGTTTCCGTTGTTCCGTGATCAGTGTTTGTTTTTTCTTCCGTGGGTCTTCCTTGATTTTTGGAGGATCCACGGACATGAAAAATGAAAAGAAATGAAAAAAAAAATCAAGTTTACCATTGAAATGATAGGAAAAAACGGACACGGATGACAGTCTTGTGTGCATCCGTGATTTTTCACGGACCCATTGACTTGAATGGGTCCGTGAACCGTTGGCCGTGAAAAAAAATAGGACAGGCCATATTTTTTTCACGGACTGGAAACACGGATCACGGACGCGGATGCCAAACGGTGCATTTTCCGATTTTTCCACGGACCCATTGTAAGTCAATGGGTCCGCAGAAAAAAACTGAACAATGGCCACGGATGCACAACAGTCATGTGCATGAGGCATAAGGCTGAGAAAACGGGATCCTTCATAAAATTCCAGAAAGACAATTTCGGAACTCCAGGAGGGTCCGTGCCCCAAGTCCCTGATGTAGTTAGCCGGCTACATGACAAACACTTCCAAAGTGTCGATCCTGGTACCCCAACTCACCGTTCCCCAAGAAAAAGATGTTGTGTCTGTAGCAGGACTGGAATAAGGCGTGACACCACAGGTTTTTTTTTCCTGACCAGCCTGTCCTATGCATAGGGGAGTGTTTCCACAAGTACCACACACAGGTACACTTTTAGTGTAGGGATCGCGTGACACAGGACAGGCACACAGGGGTCTTAAGGCCCGTATGCTAAATATAAGGAAAATGGCAAAAACTCCAAATGCTGGCTATACATGTAATGATTGTGGAGACCCTCAAATGCCAGGGCAGTACAAACACCCCACAAATGACCCCACTTTGGAAAGAAGACACCCCAAGGTATTTGCTGAGGGGCATATTGAGTCCATGAAAGATTGAACTTTTTGTCCCAAGTTAACGGAAAGGGAGACTTTGTGAGAGAAAAAAAAAATAAAAAATATTCCGCTAACTTGTGCCCCCCGAAAAAAAAAAAAAATCTTCTATGAACTCGCCATGCAGAAGTAGGGCAATGTGTTTTGGGGTGTATTTTTACATATACCCATGCTGGGTGAGAGAACGCTCTCTGTAAATTGACAACTTTGTATAAAAAAATAAAATGGAAAAAGTTGTCAATTTACAGAGATATTTCTCTCACCCAGCATGGGTATACATTCCAAAACACATTGCCCTACTTCTTCTGAGTACGGCGATACCACATGTGTGACACTTTTTTGCAGCCTAGGTGCGTAAAGGGGCCGAAAGTCCAACGAGTACCTTTAGGCTTTACAGGGTTACTCACAATTTAGCCCCCGCCCAAAATGCCAGAACAGTATACACACCCCACAAATGACCCCATTTTGGAAATTAGATTCCCCAAGGTATTCACTGAGGGGCATAGCGAGTCTGTGGGAAAAAATTTTTTGCCAGAAGTTAGCAGAAATAGAAACTTTCTTTTATTTTTCTCAGAAAGTGTCATTTTCCGCTAACTTGTGAAAAAAACCTAAATCGTGAGTTCATCTCACCATGCTCCTCCGCAAATACTTTGGGGTTTCTTATTTCTAAAATGGGGAAATTTGGGGGGGTATTTATACTATCCTGGCATTCTAGCACCTCAAGAAACATGACAGGTGCTCAGAAAGTCAGAGCTGCTTCAAAATGCAGAAATTCACATTTTTGTACCATAGTTTGTAAACGCTATAACTTTTTCTGACACAAACTTGTATAGAAATGTAATTATATTTGAACAATTTTAAGCGAAAAAGTTAAAAATACACTTGAGAACTGCTGTTTTTTTTTTGATTAATATCAAAAAAACTAAAAATCTCAGCAGCAATCAAATGCCACCAAAAGAAAACTGTATTTGTGAGACGAAAAGGAGGTAAAATTAATTTGGGTGCCAAGTTGCATGACCGAGCAATAAACCGTTAAAGTTGTGAAGTGCAAATTTGTTTAAAAAAAAAAAACAACAACAAAAAAAAAACAACAGGGCCTGGTCACTAGGGGGGTATAAACCAGTGGTCCTTAAGTGGTTAAGGACCTTCAAACTGCTAAAACCTGTGATCAGTTGTTATGGAAACCTGGAGTAGGACTTGCAAGCTTCTATTAGCTAATAAGAGACATGTGACCGTGTAAATGGCAGTTCGGATTTAAGTTTAAGGCTTGAAGGCGTCTATTGGCTAATGCAGGTCATTGTTTGGGAATGTCTCAGGAACGGCAAGTCCTAGAGAGCCGAGACCGGCTCTAAAACCTTCTCTGACACCTGATGTACCTGTGTGCCAAATTTGGTGAAGATCAGACCAGTTGTTTGAATGCGCATAAAGAACGCACAGACAAACTCATTTTTATACATATATATATATATATACATATACATACACACAGTACATATACACACACAGTACCGACCAAAAGTTTGGACACCTCATTCAAAGAGTTTTTAATTTATTTTCATGACTATAAAAATTGTAGATTCACACTGAAGGCATCAAAATTATGAATTAACATATGTGAAATTATATACTCTTGGCGCATTCTCTTGCTGAGCTTCAAGAGGTAGTCATCTGAAATGGTCTTCCAACAGTCTTGAAGGAGTTCCCAGAGATGCTTCGCACTTGTTGGCCCTTTTGCCTTTACTCTGCGGTCCAGCTCACCCCAAACCATCTCGATTGGGTTCAGGTCTGGTGGCTGTGGAGGCCAGGTCATCTAGAGCAGCACCCCATCACTCTCCTTCATAGTCAAATAGCCCTTACACAGCCTGGAGGTGTGTTTGGGGTCATTGTCCTGTTGAAAAATAAATGATGGTCAAACTAAACGCAAACCAGATGGAATAGCATGCCACTGCAAGATGCTGTGGTAGCCATTTTGAATAAATCCCCAACAGTGTCACCAGAAAAGCACCATCACACCTCCTCCTCCATGCTTCACGGTGGGAACCAGGCACGTAGAGTCCATCCGTTCACCTTTTCTGCGCTGCACAAAGACACGGTGGTTGGAACCAAAGATCTCAAATTTGGACTCGTCAGACCAAAGCACAGATTTCCACTGGTCTAATGTCCATTCCTTGTGTTCTTTAGCCCAAACAAGTCTCTTCTGCTTTTTGCCTGTCCTTAGCAGCGGTTTCCTAGCAGATATTCTACCATGAAGGCCTGATTCACACAGTCTCCTCTTAACAGTTGTTCTAAAGATGTGTCTGCTGCTAGAACTCTATGTGGCATTGACCTGGTCTCTAATCTGAGCTGCTGTTAACCTGCGATTTCTGAGGCTGGTGACTCGGATAAACTTATCCTCCACAGCAGAGGAGACTCTTTGTCTTCCTTTCCTGGGGCGGTCCACACGTGAGCCAGTTTCTTTGTAGCGCTTGATGGTTTTTGTGACCGCAATTGGGGACACTTTCAAAGTTTTCCCAATTTTTCGGACTGACTGACCTTCATTTCTTAAAGTAATGATGGCCACTCGTTTTTCTTTACTTAGAATTTGTATTATGGCAAGAAAAAAGCAGCTAACAGTCAATTCAGTAGGGCTCAGCTGGGTATCCACCTGACTTCTCCACAACTGATGGTCCCAACGCCATTTATAAGGCAAAAAATCCCACTTATTAAACCTGACAGGGCACACCTGTGAAGTGAAAACCATTTCAGGCGACTACCTCTTGAAGCTCATCAAGAGAATGCCAAGAGTGTTAAAAGCAGTAATCAAAGCAAAAGGTGGCTACTTTGAAGAACCTAGAATATGACATATTTTTAGTTGTTTCACACTTTTTTGTTATGTATATAATTCTACATGTGTTAATTCATAGTTTTGATGCCTTCAGTGTGAATCTACAACTTTCATAGTCCTGAAAATAAAGAAAACTCTTAAAATGAGAAAGTGTGTCCGAACTTTTGGTCTGTACTATATATATCTCTACCCAAGGCTGCAGCACTTCCAATAAGTGAAAAAATATGGAGGCATGGGTGAATAAAGGACTCCACGTTTCTTCACACTAATTTATATACAGTCCTGATCAAAAGTTTAAAGGAAACCTGTCACCGGGATTTTGTGTATAAAACTGAGGACATGGGTTGCTAAATGGCCGCTAGCACATCCGCAATATCCAGTCCCCATAGCTCTGTGTGCTTTTATTGTGTAAAAAAAACAAAAAACAATTTGATACATATGCAAATTAACCTGAGATGAGTCAGGGACAGGACTCATCTCAGGGAAATTAGCATATGTATCACAGTTTTTTTTACACAATAAAAGCACACAGAGCTAAGGGGACTGGGTATTGCGGATGTGCAAGCGGACATATAGCAGCCCATGTCCTGAGCTCTATACACAAAATCCCGGTGACAGGTTCCCTTTAAGACCACTTGGAAAAATGGCAAAAAATCATATTTTACATTGTTGGATCTTAACAAGGTTCCAAGTAGAGCTTCAACATGAAAGAAGAAATGAGAGCGAGACAAAACATTTTTCGAGCATTCAATTAATTGAAAATAACGATTAAACTGAAACAGGCTGTTTTTCAGCTGATCCAAATTTTAGGACCACATGCCTTTAAAAGGCCAAATCTGTGCAAAGAAGTGCATTCATTGTCACGTTCTGTCAGGTAGTCACACGTTGTGATGGCAAAGGCAAAAAAAACTCCCTTTTTGAACGTGGTCGGGTTGTTGAACTGCATAAGCAGGGTCTCTCACAGCGACATCGCTGCTGAGGTGGGACGCAGTAAGACGGTTATTTGGAATTTCTTAAATGATACTGAGGGTTATGGAACAAAAAAGTCAAGTGGAAGACCCCAAAAAAATGTCATCAGCACTGAGCTGGAGGATCCAATTGGCTGTCCGTCAAGACACTGGACGATCCTCGACCCAAATTAAAGGTCGTACAGGTGTTGACTGCAGCCCCATAACCATCAGACGGCATCTGAGACTGAAGGGCTTCAAAAACAAAAAACGTTTTCAAAGACCTCGTCTCCTTGAACGCCACAGAACTGCTCGTTTGGACTCTGCAAGAGAACACCAAACAAGGTGGAAGAAAGTTTTATTCTCCGATGAGAAAAAAATTTAACCTTGATGGTCCTGATGGTTTCCAACGTTACTGGCATGACAAGCAGATCCCACCTGAGAGGTTTTCTACGCGCCACAGTGGAGGGGGCGCCATAATGGTCTGGGGTGCTTTTTCCTTCAGTGGAACAATGGAGCTTCAGGAAGTGCAGGGGCATCAAACAGCCACTGGCTATGTCCAGATGTTGCAGAGAGCATTCCTCATGACTAAGGGCCCTCGTCTGTGTGGTAACGACTGGGTTTTTCAACAGGACAACACTACAGTACACAATGCCCGCAGGACAAGGGACTTCTTCCAGGAGAATAACATCACTCTTTTGGCCCATCCTGCGTGTTACCCTGATCTAAATCCAATTGAGAACATTTGGGGATGGATGGCAAAGGAAGTTTACAAAAATGGACAACAGTTCGAGACCGTGGATAGCCTTCGTGCGGCAGTCTTCACCACTTGGAGAAATGTTCCAATTCACCTCATGGAAACGCTTGCATCAAGCATGCCGAAACGAATTTTTGAACTGATAAACAATAACGGCGGTGCTACTCATTACCGAGTTCATGTTTGGAAGTCGAATTTCTGTTTTGGGGGGTTTCGTTTTTTTTGGGAGGTGTGGTCCTAAATTTTTGATCAGCTTAAACACAGCCTGTTTCAGTTTATTCGCTGTTTTCATTAAATTGAATGCTCAAAAAATGTTTTGTATAACTCATTGAATTACACCGTACCGTACGGACAGTTTATAGCCAGATGGGTGGGTGCTATTAGTGTGTGTGCGAGTGTATATTTAGATAGATTTTGGTGTGGAATTGTAGATTGTATTGTGTTAGTGTAGTTAGGTGTATTATTTAAGTGCTGTTAGTGCACTACCGTGTGCGTCTATATGTATATATATTTATATAACTATTGATATAAATAGATATAGCATAAATAATTGACTGCAGACTTGTGATTGTTTAAGCGCAATATAGTCTTATGTCTCCGCCGCAATTCAACACACGTAGTCCAGGAAAAGGTTGCAACAGGCAGAATATAGAATAAATGGGCAGAGTCAACAATAGATCATTTTATGCCTAGTTATCAATATTGATTATTAATATTAACCCAAAATATAAAATATTTCCTTTTACAACATGCTAAAAACTTTTGTCACTACTGGTAATATGAGAAAAAGTAAACAAAATATTATTAAATAATTTTTCTAGAGAATGTTAACACCTAATATGTGCTCAGAAACTGTTGTATGGGCACACTGCAGAGTTCAGAAGAGAGAGCCCCATGTACATTAGAGGCCTAGTTGGTTAATTTATACAGCACTGGCAGAAGCTCTGAAGTGAAATAAAAAATAAAAAATAACACCCCCCCCCCCCCCCCAAGAAGTGACCCCATTTTAGACACCACACCCCGGCACAGAATTTACAAATTGGTGTAGTGAGAGTTTTGTCCCCTCAGGTGTACTTTAACCCCTTAAGGACATAGGACGTACCGGTACGCCCCATTTCCCGAGTCCTTAAGGACCAAGGACGTACCGGTACGTCCTGACTTTAAAATCGGCATTCCGGCGCCGCAGGGGTTAATTTGAACAGGATGCCGGCTGAATTCATTCAGCCGGCATCCTGTTAAAACGCCCCCCCCCCCCCCCCCCCCCCGTGTCGGCGATCGCAGCAAACCGCAGGTCAATTCAGACCTGCGGTTTGCTTCGCTTTTTGCAGTTTCTGATCCCCGCGATCAGAAACTTTAGAGTGCCTAAAATCAATATAGTACACCCCCCCCCCCCCCTGCATGATTTGATGGCGGCGGGTGGTGCAGGGGGGGTGTCGCAGGCGGTGGGGGCGTTGCAGGAGGCGGGCGGTGCAGCTGGCGGGATAGCTATCCCCCGCCCGCCTCCTATTGCGTAATCGTTTGTGTACAGTGGGTATACCAGGGTGCTAGCACATTGCTGGCACCCTGGTATAAACGGCTGACATCGTTGATGCGATGTATGGAAAGGGTTAACAGTAAGAGGGAGCTCCCTCCCTCTCCGATCGAGGGGCTGCGGTGCCTTTGCAGCCCCCCGATGGGAGAGGGAGAGAGCCCCCAGACAGTCCCCCCAGAGCCCCGTCCTTACCCTTCCCCGTCTGCGCAGTTCTGACCATAACTGAGCAGACGGGGCGTCCTGCTGTCCATGGTGCTGAACAGATCTGTGCTGAAAGCATAGATCTGTTCAGTGTAAGTAAAATACAGTACAGAAACCTATATAGGTTCTGTACTGTATTTTACAGACATCAGACCCACTGGATCTTCAAGAACCAAGTGGGTCTGGGTCAAAAAATAAAAAAAATAAGTGAAAAAGTTAAGATAAAAAAAAGTTAAGATAAAAAAAACAAAACATTTATCACTGAATAAAAATAAAAAAAATAAAATACACTACACATATTAGGTATTACCGCGTCCGTAACGACCTGATCTATAAAACGGTCATGTTACTTTGCCCGCACAGTGAACGCCATAAAAATAAAAAAATAAAAACTATGAGAAAATTGAAATTTTGCCCACCTTACTTCCCAAAAAAGGTAATAAAAGTGATCAAAAAGGTCGCATGTACGCCAAAATAGTACCAGTCAAACCGTCATCTCATCCCGCAAAAAATGAGACCCTACTCAAGATAATCGCCCAAAAACTGAAAAAACTATGGCTCTTAGACTATGGAAACACTAAAACATCATTTTTTTTGTTTCAAAAATAAAATCATTTCTGTAAAACCTACATAAATAAAAATAAAGTATACATATTAGGTATTGCCGCGTCTGTATCGACCGGCTCTATATAAATATCACATGACCTAACCCCTCAGGTGACCACCGTATAAAAAAAAAAAACGGTGTAAAAAAAGCTATTTTTTGCCATCTTACGTCACAAAAAGTGCAATAGCAAGCGATCAAAAAGTCATATGCACCCCAAAATAGTGCCAATCAAACTGTCATCTCATCCCGCAAAAAATTAGACCCTACTCAAGATAATCGCCCAAAAACTGAAAAAACTATGGCTCTCAGACTATGGAGACACTAAACAATTTTTTGGTTTTAAAAATGAAGTTATTGTATAAAACTTACATAAATAAAAAAAATTGTATACATATTAGGTATCGCTGCGTCCGTGACAACCTGCTCTATAAAATTACCACGTGATCTAACCTGTCAGATGAATGTTGTAAATAACAAAAAAAAACGGGCCAAAAAAGCCATTTCTTGATTTACCAAAAATCATATCTACCCTGAACTAGTACCAACAATACTGCCACCCTATTCCGTACTTTCTAAAATGGGGTCACTTTTTTTGGAGTTTCTACTCTAGGGGTGCATCAGGGGGGCTTCAAATGGGACATTGTGTCAAAAAACCAGTCCAGCAAAATCTGCCTTCCAAAAACCATGTGGCATTCCTTTCCTTCTGCGCCCTGCCGTTTGCCCGTACAGTGGTCTACAACCACATATGAGGTGTTTCTGTAAACTACAGAATCAGGTCCATAAATAATGAGTTTTGTTTGGCTGTTAACCCTTGCTTTGTAACTGGAAAAAAAAAAATATTAAAATGGAAAATCTGCCA
The DNA here is from genome assembly GCF_014858855.1 of Bufo gargarizans. Lineage (NCBI taxonomy): Eukaryota > Metazoa > Chordata > Amphibia > Anura > Bufonidae > Bufo > Bufo gargarizans. The sequence goes on along the minus strand of NC_058080.1, from coordinate 336,536,475 downwards.
AAAAAGTGAAATTTTGAAATTGTATCTCTATTTTCCATTAAATCTTGTGCAACACCTAAAGGGTTAACAAAGTTTGTAAAATCAGTTTTGAATACCTTGAGGGGTGTAGTTTCTTAGATGGGGTCACTTTTATGGAGTTTCTACTCTAGGGGTGCATCAGGGGGCTTCAAATGGGACATGGTGTCAAAATAAACTGTCCAGCAAAATCTGGCTTCCAAAAACCATACGGCGCACCTTTCACTCTACGCCCCGCTGTGTGGCCGTACAGTAGTTTACGGCCACATATGGGGTGTTTCTGTAAACGGCAGAGTCAGGGTAATAAAGATACAGTCTTGTTTGGCTGTTAACCCTTGCTTTGTTAGTGGAAAAAATGGGTTAAAATGGAAAATTAGGCAAAAAAATTAAATTCTCAAATTTCATCCTTATTTGCCAATAACTCTTGTGCAACACCTAAAGGGTTAACGGAGTTTGTAAAATCAGTTTTGAATACCTTGAGGGGTGTAGTTTATAGAATGGGGTCATTTTTGGGCGGTTTCTATTATGTAAGCCTCGCAAAGTGACTTCAGAGCTGTAGTGGTCCCTAAAAATTTGGTTTTTGTAAATTTCTGAAAAATTTCAAGATTTGCTTCTAAACTTCTAAGCCTTGTAACATCCCCAAAAAATAAAATATCATTCCCAAAATAATTCAAACATGAAGTAGACATATGGGGAATGTTAAGTCATCACAATTTTTGGGGGTATTACTATGTATTACAGAAGTAGAGAAACTGAAACTTTGAAATTTGCAAATTTTTCAAAATTTTTTTTTTACTTTATTTTACCAGTGTCATGAAGTACAATATGTGACGAAAAAACAATCTCAGAATGGCCTGTATAAGTAAAAGCGTTTTAAAGTTATCAGCACTTAAAGTGACACTGGTCAGATTTGCAACAAATGGCCTGGTCCTTAAGGTGAAAATGAGCCTGGTCCTTAAGGGGTTAAAAAAAAAATAAGTTGCAATTTTTATAAATATATGCCATTTCAGTGCAAATGTATGCCAGTGTGACAGCACTCTTATGCAGTCCTTGCTGGTTTTATAAATACCTTAAAATGTGGCCCTAATCTTTTGCCTGGACATACCATGGGGCTCAGGAGTAAATGAGCTTCATGCGCATCTGAGGCCCAATGTGTTGATCTACATATCTTGTGCTAATAGAGGCTCTGGGGAGAATATATGGAACCCACAAGCGGTGAACCCCATTTTGGAAACACCACCCCTCAAGAGGTGGAGAGAGCATTTTGACACCACATTTTGTATAAATTAATATGCAGAGGACCATATAAAATGAAAATTGCTATTTTTCCACAGGTATGGCATTTAAGTGCACAATATGCTGTGCCCAGCATGTGCAATCTGAGATATACCACTCCCCTAAAAATGTTAGTAAGGTTCGACTGGGAAAGGAAATACCTGAAATGTGGGATGAAACTTCTGTATACGCACACAGCAGGGCTCAGAAGGAAAGGAGTGCCATATGGCTTTGGGAGTGCAGATTTTGCTAGAATGTTTTTCGGTCACTACAGAGGTACCCGTACAGTTAAAAACCCTTCAATGAATAACCCCATTTTCGAAATTACACCCTCAAGTTATATTTCAATGAGTGGAGTATTTTGACACCACAGTATTTTTGAGGGCCATGTTAAATGGAAAAGGTTTTCCACAGAAATGGCACTTAAGTGATCAATATATTGTGTGCCCCATGTGCAATCTAAGACTCGCACTACACTGCATGAATTGATAAGCAGATTATATTGGGCACAGAAATGCCATAAAATGGACAAACTGCTGTTTGGGTAGGCTGTAGGGTTCAGAAAGAAAAGATTTTGGCATTACAGGTGCTACCTCTGGCAGCCAATAGAGAGTGAGCCCCTGCCTCTGCAAACAGCATACACACCATGGTCAGCATTGATGCTGGCGGATTAACCCTTCATTTGCCGCAGTCAGTGTTTTCACCAATGCTGGCAGACACAGCAGAGGCTCGGCTGTCGCAACTGAATTAATCATGCAGACACAGCATAAAGCATGTGATGAATATATCATATGTACAGTGCTATGGAATGAATGGCGATTTAATAATTAATAATAATATAAGCGGTGCTTGGTCAACAACAGGTTAAACCCTATGTGAATTAAGAGGGAGGGTGCTCCCCCTATCAGGCCTCTGCACCGGGTCCTTAGTGAGTACTGTAAAAAAAGGAGTATTGGCAGTCACTGTTAAGTTAAAATAGAAGTTAAATAATAGGTCATTTCTGATGACCTGTTCTGTTTAACCCCTTCATCCCCTTCATGAAAATCTGACGTGTCACTTTATGTGGTAATAACTTTAAAACGCTTTTACTTATACAGGCCTGAGATTGTTTTCTCGTCACATATCATACTTCATGATAGTGGTAAAAAATGAATAAAAAAAAAATCATTTTTAATCATAAAAAAAATGCCAAACTTACCAAAAATGTTGAAAGATTAGCAAATTCAATTTCTCAACTTTTATAATAGATAGTAATACCTAAAAAAAAAAATTGTAATTACTTTACATTCCCCATATGTCTACTTCATGTGTAGATCATTTTGAAAATAACATTTTATTTTTTGAGGACATTAGAAGGCTTAGAGGTATGGAAGCAAATCTTGAAATTTTGGGGAAAATTTCCAAAACCCACTTTTTCAGGACCAGTTCAGGTCTGAAGTCACTTTGTGAGGGTTACATAATAGAAACCACCCAAATCACTTTAGAAACTCAAGGAATAAAAAAAAATAGTTTTTACAAACTTTGTTAACCCTTTAGGTGTGCCACAAGAATTAATGGAAAATGGAGACGAAATTTCAGAATTTCACTTTTATGGCAGATTTTACATTTTAACCTCTTTAGGACACATGACGTACCGGTACGTCATGTTGTCCTGGTAATTAAGGACACATGACGTACCGGTACGTCATGTGTTGTTCCGATCACTGCCGCCCGGCCGGCGGTGATCGGAACAAGGTGCCTGCTCAAGACATTGAGCAGGCACCTCGGCTAAATGCGCCATGGGGGTCCTGTGAACCCCCCATGTCGGCGATCGAAACAAACCGCAGGTCAATTCAGACCTGCGGTTTTCTGCGCTTTCTGCAGTTTCAGAAACACTGAATGATTTTATGTCAGCAGGGTGCAGGGCTGGCGGTGCGGCAGGCAGGATCACGATCCCCCGACCGCCTCCCTTTGAATAATCGTTGGTGGCCAGTGGGTATACCAGGGTGTCAGCACATTGCTGACACCCTGGTATAAACGGCTGACATCTGTGATGCGATGTCAGCCGTTTAACCCTTCCCATACCGCGGTCGAAAAGGTTAACAGTAAAAGGGGGCTCCCTCACTCTCCCATCGGGTAGCTGCTGTGACTATGCAGTCCCTGGACAGGATGCGGTGACAGAGGGAGGGAGCCCTGCTCCTTACCCTTCCCCGTCTGCGCTGTTGTGGCCACAACTGAGCAGACAGGGAAGGGTCCCATGGCAACAGGACGCCTTCTCAGGCATCCTGCTGTCCATGGTCCTGAACAGATCTGTGCTAAAGGCATAGATCTGTTCAGACAAAGTGTAAGTAAAATACAGTACAAAACACTATACAGTGTACTGTACTGTATTATACAGACATCAGACCCACTGGATCTTCAAGAACCAAGTGGGTCTGGGTCAAAAAAAAATAAAAAAAAAAAAAGGAAAAAGTGAAAAAAAAAATAAAAAAAATCAAAAGACACATTTATCACAGATTAAAAACGAAAAAAATAAAATTCCCTACACGTTTGGTACTGCCACGTCGGTAACGACATGATCTACAAAACGGTCATGTTACTTTACCCGAATGGTGAACGCCATAAAAAAAAAAAAAAAAAAAAAAAAAAAAAAAGAAAAAGAAAACTATGATGAAATTGAAATTTTGCCCACCTTACTTCCCAAAAAAGGTAATAAAAGTGATCAAAAGTTGCATGTACACCAAAATTTTAACAATCAAACAGTCATCTCATCCCGCAAAAATCATACCCTACCCAAGATAATCGCCCATAAACTGAAAAAAAAACTATGGCTCTTAGACTATGGAGACAAACATTTTTTTTTGTTTTAAAAATGAAATCATTGTGTAAAACTTACATAAATAAAAAAATTGTATACATATTAGGTATCACCGCGTCCGTGACAACCTGCTCTATAAAATTACCAAATGATCTAACCTACAGCAGTTTACGACCACATATGGGGCGTTTCTGTAAACTACAGAATCAGGGCCATAAATAATGAGTTTTGTTTGGCTGTTAACCCTTGTTTGTAACTGAAAAATAATTATTAAAATGGAAAATCTGCCAAAAAAGTGAAAATTTTGAAATTGCATCTCTATTTTCCATTAAATCTTGTGCAACACTAAAGGGATAACAAAGTTTATAAAATCAGTTTTGAATACCTTGAGGGGTGGAGTTTCTTAGATGGGGTCACATTTATGGAGTTTCTACTCTAGGGGTGCATCAGGGGGGCTTCAAATGGGACATGGTGTAAATAAACCAGTCCAGCAAAATCTGCCTTCCAAAAACCAAACGGCGCACCTTTCACTCTACGCCACCGCTGTGTGGCCGTACAGTAGCTTATGGCCACATATGGGGTGTTTCTGTAAACGGCAGAGTCAGGGCAATAAAGATACAGTCTTGTCTGGCTGTTAACCCTTGCTTTGTTAGTGGAAAAAATGGGTTAAAATTGAAAGTTTGGCAAACAAAATGAAGTTCTCAAATTTCATCCCCATTTGCCAATAACACTTGTGCAACACCTAAAGGGTTAACGAAGTTTGTAAAATCAGTTTTGAATACCTTGAGGGGTGTAGTTTCTAGAATGGGGTCATTTTTTGGGCGGTTTCTAATATGTAAGGCTCGCAAAGTGACTTCAGACCTGTAGTGGTCCCTACAAATAGTTTTTTTTGTAAATTTCTGAAAGATTTCAAGATTTGCTTCTAAACTTCTAAGCCTTGTAACAGCCCCAAAAAATAAAATATCATTCCCAAAATAATTCAAACATGAAGTAGACATATGGGGAATGTAAAGTCATCACAATTTTTTGGGGTATTACTATGTATTACAGAAGGAGAGAAACAAACTTTGAAATTTGAAAAATTCTCCCAAATGTTTGGTAAATTAGGTATTTTTTATGCAAAAAAAATCATTTTTTTTTACTTCATTTTACCAGCGTCATGAAGTACAATATCTGACGAAAAAACATTCTCAGAATGGCCAGGATAAGTCAAAGCGTTTTAAAGTTATCAGCACTTAAAGTGACACTGGTCAGATTTGCAAAAAATGGCCTGGGCCTTAAGGTGAAATAAGGCTGTGTCCCTAAGGGTTAATCTATTTTTATCCAGTAGCAAAGCAACAGTTAGACAAATAAAATTCAATATTACCCTGATCCTGCGTTTTACAGAAACACCCCACATGTGATCGTAAACTGCTGTACAGGCAAACGGCAGGGTGCAGTAGGAAAGGAACGCCATATGGTTTTTGGAAGAATTTAGCTGAACTGGTTTTTAGATGCGCTGTCCCATTTGAAGCCCCCCTGATGCACCCCTACAGTAGAAACTCAAAAAAGTTACTACATTTTGGAAACTACGGGATAAGGTGCCAGTTTTATTGGTACTATTTTGGGGTACATATGATTTTCAATTGCTCTATATTACGTTTTTGTAAGGCAAGGTAACCAAAAAATTGATGTTTTGGCACAGTTATTTTTTACAACATTCATCTGACAGGTTAGATTATGCGCTATTTTTATAGAGCAGGTTGTTATGGACGCAATGATAACAAATTTGTCTACTTTCTATGATGTTTGTTTCAGTTTTACATAAAGCATTTTTGAAAACAAAAATTTGGATTTAGTATCTCCATTTTCAGAACGCCCTATTTATTTTCATTTTTCTGCCGATTGTCTTGTGCAGGGGCTCGATTTTTGCAGGAAGAGTTGATGTTTTTATTGGTACCAATTACAGGTACATATGATTTTTTGATCATTCATTATTACACTTTATGGGGCAAGGTGATCAAAAAATTGGGTGTTTCGGCGCTGTTTTTATTTATTTTTGCCTGAGGGATTAGGTCATGTGACTTTTATAGAGCAGATGGTTACGGGCGTGGCAATACCCAACAGGTCTACTACTTATTTATTTAAGTTTTATACAATAGCATTTTTGAAACCGAAATAATGATATTTGTATATCCATAGTCAGAGCCATAGCTTTTTTTATTTTTTGACAGATTCTCTTAGGTAGGGTCTCATTTTTTGCAGGATGAGGTGAGGTTTGATTGGTACCATTTTGGGGGGCATACGTCTTTTTGATCACTTCCTGTTAAAAATTTTGTGATGAAATGTGACAAAAATGGCTTATTTAAAAAAAAAAGCAAAAATTTTTTTACGGTGCTTAGGTTATGTGATATTTTTATAGAGCTGGTTGTTACGTACGTGGTGATACCTAATATGTATATATATATATTTTTATAATGTATTTCACTTCAGCACAATAAAACCATTTTTGAAACAAAAAAAAAAAATGTTTTAGTGTCTCAATGTTCGGAGAGCTATAGTTTATTTTTTAGGCGATTGTCTTATGTAGGGGCTCATTTTTTGTGGGATGAGGAGACTGGATTTTATGGATACCATGTGGGACATACGCCTTTTTGATTGCTTGGTGTTGCACTTTTTGTGATGTAAGGTGACAAAAATGGTTTTTGTACAGAGTTTTTTTTTTTTTATGGTGTTTATCGGACAGGGTTGATCATGCGATATATTTATAGAGCCGTAATTATGGACGTTTCGATACCCAATATGTGTGGTGGTGGTGGGGGGGGGGGGGGTGTTATTCCCCTCTGCAATACATTACAATACATCTGTATTTTAATATATTGCCTGTTAGTGTATGACTCAGTGTCCTACACCAACAGGTTGCCTAGGAGACCCAGCTTGGGGCTGGATCTCCTCAGCACCCGTAGAAGGCAGTTCCCAATGCCATGCAAAGCATTGGGCAGCCTCTGCAACAGCAGCGCGGGGACTCTATGCGCTCACTCACCCGACACAAACCCCTTCTACGTCACTGTCACCACGGACCACGGCATAGAAGGGGTGAATCCGCCTACATCTGCTTTCATAGCGATGGCGGCGGATACAGCAAGGGCCCGGCTATCGCACTGCTCCGGTGCCTGCGCGATCACCATGACGTACTTTTACCTCAAATTGGTTCCCATGACTTAGTAGTACGTCATAGGTCGGGAAGGGATTAAGATAGGCAAGACACAAAACATGAATACTGGTGCTTCCAATTTAAATTGTTTTTTATGTCAATCTAAGAGATCAGAAAAATTAGGTACAGTTTGCAGAATTTTTCAAACAGTTCGGTTTTCATCTTGTTCCAATTGCGCTGAAAATTAGTATACAACACCCTCTAGTATCCAAAGATTTTTTTTTTTTTAAGAGAATGCCCTTTTTTTTTTGAAGCAGGAGCAAAATTGCTTTCTAGCAGCAAAAGTTGATACAGTGTCAGAAGCAGCAGTCACATGGTACCTCTTCAAAGGCAGGTAGCAGCAGCCTTACGGAAGATGATGGTAGGCACACAGCAGTGGAATGATAGAGCGGCGGCATCGAGGTGGGATGGCAAACAGAAAACAAACCGTGGCAAGATGGGGCACAGTCAGGAAGGTTAGATCTATTCATGGACCTCAACCAGAGGAGTGTAAAAATCCTCCCTATTCAAGGCTTGGTTCATGTTTAAAAGTGATGTTTTGGACACTGGCGGAGGACAATTTGGTACATTTGTGACCAAATTGTCCAATTGCCCACTGCAGAGCTGAAAATCCTCTAAGATGACACTGGAGGCTGGGCAAGTTTGGGCCATTGTTCCAGTCAGCCCAAAAATCCATGGGGTCAGGAAACAATTATTGCGCCAGAAGCTGGCCAAACTGTAGGTCTGAGCATAAGTGCCTGCTGTGGAGATTGGGTTGATACAATCTTTGGGGGGGGGGGGGGGTATGAGGAGTGTGTGATCAGGGGTGGTAGTCAAAAGGACGTGGCCATGTTGCTGGGGTACTGCCTCTCCACGGACACAAAAAACATTGACCCAATGGGCCATGAAACATGTATTGTCAATGCCTATAACAGCTGTTCGAGGAGTACACTGTGGGGTGCAGCTTGCCGCAACGCAAGAATCTCAAGGAGTGGCCGCGATAGCCACCACGTTACAGTACAAAACACTAATACAATGGTATGGCAGTGACTGCAACGCAAACAGCATCTGGCTATGCTGTTTGCGTTGCAGTCACTGCCATACCATTGTATTAGTGTTTTGTACAGTGTTTTGGTGTTCAGCCTGTAGACAAGATATTTGCTGGGGAATAGTTATTTCATGGTCAAAGATTCCGTTATAGATGTCTCATGATGGAGAAGATTACAAAGAGAAGAAGGTGATGATGAGGACAAAGATAACGTATTGCTCAGAAATACGGTTTTGGCAGCCACAAAGAGGACCACGGACTAATTATGTTGGATTTTACCCGTAGGATACCAGAGCCGTAGTTGTACGATGCTGGGAACTGGGTTCAAAATACCAGCGCCGTAAAGCTACGCCGTTGTGTTCACCCGGTACCTGAACGAAATCACTCGATGACCGGGTGATTATGGCTGCTCAGGACGGCAGGCAGCCATCTTCCCAAGGGGCAGAGGGAGGTTTTCCCGCCCTCCTGCAGCATCGATCGTTACGATTGGCCGGTCTGCAGAAATCGGCCAAATCGCAGCTCCGGATGATTTTTCATTCATCCAGAAAGCTGCAGGTGGGTGTAACAGGGTATGTACAGGGGTGACTGGTGCTGAACTTGTCAGCACCTGTCCCCCCTGTGTCAGGCAGGGGACACCAATGTTTAGCATCCCATGCCGCGCTACTACTCTCCAGCCAATGACAGCGCTACAGCTGCACAGGAAAGGGCAGATCCTCCCGGCATGCAGCTATTCTAGCTGGTGACTCCATGCAGAGTGGACCTGTGTCCCTCTGATCTATATCTGACCAGCAGGGATTTGTGGTTCCACACCACTGCACTTTTCCTGCGATTCTACCTGATGAAAGAAAAACAAGTTGAACTGCTGCAGTGATTATTTTTTTTTCCATTTCCAGATCCCTAATCCACCCTCCGTCCCTGTCACCAACCGCCACCCTCCCTTTTTTTTTAAACAGACGCCATTTGGTTCAGTACATACCTGCCTAATCAACATCGGGGAATATTGTGGATCCAAATTTGCGGATCCACACTTCCGCATCAGTGTGACTGTTTCCGCAAAAAAATAAATAAATAGAGCACGTCCTATTCTTGTCCACAATTGCAGACAAGATTGGGCAATTTCTATTATAGTGCCAGTGTAGCGTTACATTACCCTACCTCCTGACTTCCCGTCGCACTGCTAATGACGTGAGGAGGCGTTCCCGAGTTTTGACGATCTGCGCATGCGCAAACCGACAACCGATATGGAAAATCTCATGCGGAGTTCAGCTTCACACTGCGCATGCGCCAGCCGGAGTTAGCCGCACTTGCGCACTGGGCCGTAATATTTCCCTACTGAGGCTCTCCTGCGCATGCGCAGTGTCCCGTTGTAAGGCTGAACTCTGCTGAGATTTTCCATAAACTGTCGGTTTGCGCATGCGCAGATCGTCAAAACTCAGGAACGCCTCCTCACGTCATTAGCAGTGTGACGGGAAGTCAGGAGGTAGGCAAATCTCAAGAGGTAGGGTAGTATAAAGCTACACCGGCGATGTGCTGTCCGCAAATTGCAGAATGCACACCAGGTCGGATTTGATTTAAATCACGATTTAAGTCACTAGTCAGAAAGGCTTGATTTAAATCATAGATTTCTACACAAAGACTAATTCTTGCTGGTATAACTTATAATATGCAAGTAAATGAAGATTTTTAAAACAACAACTTTTCATATTAGTTTGATTAGGTTGATTCTGCATTCATAGTTTTGTAGAAGTTAGGATTAAGGTATTTTTCTCAACAATGTTCATGTTCTAACATTTTTGCTGTGAAGAGGCATGTGATCTCTGCTGAGGCAATTTCAGTTTTGAGAACTGCAAAAGTAAACCAAGCATCTGTGATAATATCATGTAGGCAGAGAAACTGCCCAATAATCTTACAAAAACCTCTTTAAGAGCATGACCTAATTATTTGACCAAAAAAATTACACATATAGAAACATAGAATGTGTCGGCAGATAAGAACCTTTTGGCCCATCTAGTTTGCCCAATATACTGATCACTATGAATAGCACCTGGCCCTATCTTATATGAAGGATGGCCTTATGCCTATCCCATGCATGCTTAAACTCCTTCACTGCATTTGCAGCTACAACTTCTGCAGGAAGGCTATTCCATGCATCCACTACTCTCAGTAAAGTAATACTTCCTGATATTACTTTTAAACCTTTGCCCCTCTAATTTAAAACTATGTCCTCTTGTAGCAGTTTTCTTCTTAAATAGTCTCTCCTCTTACCTTGTTGATTCCCTTTATGTATTTAAAAGTTTCTATCATATCCCCTCTGTCTCGTCTTTCTTCCGAACTATACATGTTGAGGTCCTTTAATCTTTCCTGGTGAGTTTTATCCAGCAATCCATGTACTAGTTTAGTAGCTCTTCTCTGAACTCTCTCCAAAATATCAATATCCTTCTGGAAATATGGTCTCCTGTACAGAGCACAATACTCCAAATGAGGTCTCAATAGTGCTCTGTAGAGCGGCATGAGCACCTCCCTCTTTCTACTGGTAATGCCTCTCCCTATACACCCAAGCATGCGGCTAGCATTTCCTGCTGCTCTCTGACATCGTCTGTCTACCCTTTAAGTCTTCTGAAATAATGACCCCTAAATACCTTTCCTCAGATACTGAGGTTAGGACTGTATCACTGATTTTATATTCTGCTCTTGGGTTTTTACGCCCCAGGTGCATTATCTTGCACTTATCAACATTAAATTTTAGTTGCCAGATTTTTGACCATTCCCCTAGTTTTCCTAAATGCTTTACCATTTGGTGTATCTCTCCAGGAACATCTACCCTGTTACAAATCTTTGTGTCATCAGCAAAAAGACACACCTTACCATTGAGGCCTTCTGCAATTTTGCTGATAAAGATATTAAACAATATGGGTCCCAAAACAGATCCCTGAGGTACCCCACTGGTAACAAGACCATGGTCTGAATATACTCCATTGACTACAACCCTCTGTTGCCTGTCTCTCAGCCACTGCCTAATCAATTCAACAATATGGGAGTCCACGTACAGCCTTATTCTACATAATTAAAAAATAATAATCTTTATTTCATGATGGAATAACCTTTGGATGGTAATATTCACCGCTTTTTTTTGGTGCTCATTTTGTCCAACCTTTTTTCTCCTAAACTTAATTTCCAATTTATTACAAGCCCCTTCACATGTGAAAGCACCTGATACACACCCCACACTAAATAACGTTTTACATATTTCACGCGTTACACCCCAATAAAATAAAAATGGCCCGTCCATCATAAAGAGGATACTCAGCTGACGAGGCATACGCGTATCTTGCCTCTGATACTGAGTCGGCCAGTGAGGGAGAAGAGGATGCCACTTTCCTCTACCCCCTCATCATCATCCGGTGATTTGGGGCCCTCTAGAAGGCGCCCCAGGGTAGCAGTGGAGACAGCCCCCCAGAGTGACCCCATATAAACCCCACCCCCTGAGGATTATCAGCCCCCAAATTCCTGAGTTTGTGGGCAGCTCAGGAATTTAGATAGACTTCACAGAAATTGAAATTTTTTACATGAAGACTTTATAAATTTGATGGTAACCCAAACAAATTTATATGCTCAGCCATATTCCCAGAACCCCACACGCTAGAACCCAAGGTTGGACCCCAGTAAATGTAGCAGAGATTATGACCTTTTGGGGGCTCTTGCTGCATATGGGCCTATTAAATTTTTATTTTATTTTTTCATCAGTATTGGGAGTGCGGATATATTGTACCACACTCCAATTCAAAGAAAGAGTAAGATTCCGCCAGTACGTGCCCAGCAAGCGGGCAAGGTACGGCATAAAAATGTATAAAGTCTGTGAGAGTAGCTTTGGGTACACTCACAAGTTCCGGGTTTACAAAGGAAGGGACACATGGATTGAACCTCCAGAATGCCCTCCTGTCTTAGGAGTTAGTGGGAAGATAGTGTGGGACTTACTGCACCCACTGCAGGATAAGGGTTACCAACTGTACGTGGATAATTACTACACCAGTCTACCACTGTTCTAGTCCCAAGCTTCCAGAGGTACTATGGTGTGCAGCACAGTACGCAAAAATCAGGGAGGCCTCCCTAGATCCCTGGTAAGGCAACCAATAAGAAACTGAGAAAGCTGTGCTCTCCTCAATCAGAACACGTTGGCGGTTAAGTACAAGGAGAAGAAGGATGTCCATTTACTGACCAACATTCACAGTAACACAAACTCCCCTGAAGCTGTATGAGGTACCACAACAACTGTCCCCAAGTCAGACAGCATCCTGGACTACAAAACATGAGGGGGTTGATCTTTCAGATCAAGTTCTGAAGCCCTACAATGCCACACAAAAAACAAATGTGTGGTACAAAAAGCTGGCCTTAAACATTGTACAGATAGCGCTGTAGAATGCGTTCATGCTATTTAGATCTAGAGGCCATCAAAGAACATTCCTACAATTTCAAGAGGCGGTGATGAAGGCTCTCATTTTTTTTCAAACCAAGCAATGGTGGGTCCCAGTACTTCTGTAAGTTACCTTGCACATGTCCCTGGTGAAGACCTCCAAACAGCGAGAACGTAAAGGACCCAAAAAAGATGCAGGGTGTGTTCCAAAAGGGTCTTGAATAGCATCCTAGCTGCTATGGTAACCGGTCGGAGCCCTGCGATTACACTGCTGGGGCTATTATCAGAAGCTGCCACCCTGGGGATTTGGGGAGGGGGCGGCACAATTAATATAATACTTCGAAGAGGGGGAGTAGAAGGGAGGGGCAGTGGCCACTGCGCCACCAATGAATATAGTTAATATGCCCGAATACAAACGACGTAGAATGAATATAGTTAATATGCCCGGATACAAACGTAGCCTGCATGTGCCGGCCATATCCCATATCTGGCCTCTATTACTGCGCGCCGTGAGCCGCAGCAATTAACCCCTCAGGTCCTGAGGGCAATTGCGGCAGATCACGGTGCGCAGTAAGAGGCCGGGTATGGGATATGGCCGGCAAATGCAGGTTACGTTTGTGTTCAGTCCCTTTCCTCCTCCTCTCTGTTCTCATTGGTGGCTCAGTGGCCACAGTCCCTCCCCTCCTCCTCCTAGTTTGTTCTCATTGGTGGTCAGCGGAAGCCGCACACAGTGGGGAGGGAGGGACTCTCCCCTTCTCCACTGTGCCGGTTCAGGAGAACATGGTAAGTGCCGACAGCGGTGCCATGTTCTACTGCGATCTGTCGATATAAACAAAATATCTATCGTTGGCCAGATTTATATTGCATATCGTCTATATCGCCCACCCCTAAAAGAAACCATTCACCATTGCGAAACCTGCCCCGAAAAACTTGGCCTGTGCATCAAGGATTGTTTCAGAATCTATCATCCATGGAATAATTAAATTCTTGATGTATCCTGTAATTTTACCACCTTATATCCGATTTTGTCCACAGAGATTACATATCCACTTTTCATCAACCATTAACCCCTTAAGGACGTAGGGCGTACCGGTACGCCCTAATTCCCGAGTCCTTAAGGACTCAGGGCGTACCGGTACGTCCTAACTTTAAATAGATATTCCGGTGCAGCGGGGGTTAATCGCAACGGGATGCCGGCTGAAATGCCGGAGGGAAGGGGGGGGAGGGTCATGTGACCACTCCCTGACCGCGGGGATCAGAAACTTTAAAATGCCCAAAATGACGATTTGCAGGAGGCTGCTGTGCGGTGCGGGCGTTGCAGGAGGCTGGCGGCGCGGCAGGCAGGATCGCGATCCCCCGCCCACCTCCCCTTGAATATTCGTTGGCGTCTAGTGGTTATACCAGGGTGTCAGCACATTGCTGACACCCTGGTATAAACGGCTGAAATCTGTGCAAATGCCGTGCTCTATAAAATTACCACATGATCTAACCTGTCAGATGAATGTTGTAAATAACACCAAAAAAAAAAAGAACGTGCCAAAAAAGCTATTTCTTGTTACCTTGCCGCACTAAAAGCGTAATATAGAGCAACCGAAAATCATATGTACCATAAACTAGTACCAACAAAACTGCCACCCTATCCCGTAGTTTCTAAAATGGGGTCACTTTTTTGGAGTTTCTACTCTAGGGGTGCATCAGGTGGTCTTCAAATGGGACATGGTGTCAAAAAATAAAAATAAAAAAAAATCCAGCAAAATCTTCCTTCCAAAAAACGTATGGCATTCCTTTCGTTCTGCGCCCTGCCGCGTGCCCGTACAGCTGTTTACGACCACATATGGGGTGTTTCTGTAAACTACAGAATTAGGGCCATAAATAATGAGTTTTGTTTGGCTGTTAACCCTTGTTTTGTAACTGTAAAAAAATATATTAAAATGGAAAATCTGCCAAAATAGTTAAATTTTTAAATTGTATCTATTTTCCATTTACTCTTGTGCAACACCTAAAGGGTTAACTAAAGGGTTTGTAAAATCAGTTTTGAATACCTTGAGGGGTTTAGTTTCATAGATGGGATCACTTTTATGGAGTTTCTACTCTAGGGGTGCATCAAGGGGGCTTCAAATGGGACATGGTGTCAAAAAACCAGTCCAGCAAAATCTGGCTTCCAAAAACCATATGGCGCACCTTTCATTCTACGCCCCGCTGTGTGGCCGTACAGTAGTTTACAGCCACATATGGGGTGTTTCTGTAAACGGCAGAGTGAGGGAAATAAAGATGCAGTCTGTAAAGATACCGTTTGGCTGTTAACCCTTGCTTTGTTAGTGGAAAAAATGGGTTAAAAAGGAAAATTAGGCAAAAATATAAGATTCTCAAATTTCATCCCCATTTGCCAATAACTCTTGTGCAACAACTAAAGGGTTAAAGTTTGTAAAATCAGTTTTGAATACCTTGAGGGGTGTAGTTCCTAGAATGGGGTCATTTTTGGGTGGTTTCGAATATGTAAGCCTCGCAAAGTGACTTCAGACCTGTAATGGTCCCTAAAAATTGGGTTTTTGTAAATTTCTGAAAAATTTCAAGATTTGCTTCTAAGCTTCTAAGCCTTGTAACATCCCCAAAAAAATTCAAACATGAAGTAGACATATGGGGAATGTAAAGTCATCACAATTTTTGGGGGTATTACTATGTATTACAGAAGAAGAGAAACTGAAACTTTGAAACTTGCAAATTTTTGGTAAATTTTAGGTATTTTTATGCAAAAAAATAATTTTTGACTTCATTTTACCAGTGTCATGAAGTACAATATGTGACGAAAAAAACAATCTCAGAATGGCCAGGATTAGTCAAAGCGTTTTAAAGTTATCAGCACTTAAAGTGACACTGGCCATATTTGCAAAAATTGGCCAAGTCCTTAAGGTGAAATAGAGTCCTTAAGGGGTTAAATATTAGTTTCTGTAATACAACTGTTTGGTCAAAGGTGCCCTTTACACAACTTAAAATATTTGCATGAGGGTGCTCTATAAAAAAAAAATGGGTCACTTCATGGCAGGGTGGAGAAAAATCAATGATTTTTTATTAAATTTAAAAATATATATTTTTTATATATAAAATGCTTTTTGAGGAAAATATATTACCATCCAAAGTTTATTCCATCATGAAATAAAGATTAGTTTTTTAATTATGTAGAATAAGGCTGTACGTGGACTCCCATATTGTTGAATCGATTAGGCAGTGGCCTTGATGGTAAGGTGTGTCTTTTTGCTGATGACACAAAGATTTGTAACAGGGTTGATGTTCCTGGAGGGATACACAAAATGGCAAAGTATTTAGGAAAACTAGAGGAATGGTCAAATATCTGGCAACTAAAATGTAATGTTGATAAGTGCAAGATAATGCACCTGGGGCGTAATAACCCAAGAGCAGAATAAAAAAAAAATCAGTGATACAGTCCTAACCTCAGTATCTGAGGAAAGGGATTTAGGGGTCATTATTTCAGAAGACTTAAAGGTAGGCAAACAATGTCAGAGAGCAGCAGGAAATGCTAGCAGAATGCTTGGGTGTATAGGGAGAGGCATTACCAGTAGAAAGAGGGAGGTGCTCATACCGCTCTACAAAGCACTAGTGGGACCTCATTAGGAGACCGTATCTCCAGAAGGATATTAATACTTTGGAGAGAGTTCAGAGAAGAGCTACTAAACTAGTACATGGATTGCAGGACAAAACTTACCAGGGAAGAGTAAAGGACCTTAACATGTATAGCTTGGAAGAAAGACAAGACAGAGGGGATATTATAGAAACTTTTAAATACATAAAGGGACTCAACAAGGTAAAAGAGGAGAGAATATTTAAAAGAAGAAAAACTGCTACAAGAGGACATAGTTTTAAATTAGAGGGGCAAAGGTTTAAAAGTAATATCAGGAAGTATTACTATACTGAGAGAGTAGTGGATGCATGGAATAGCCTTCCTGCAGAAGTGGTAGCTGCAAATAAATTCCATTAATCCATTCACAATGTCATGCTCTTCGCAGCATGACATTGCTGCGAAGAAAAAACCTCCCAGGCTGTGAGCTGTGCGCTGCGATTGGCCAGTGCGGCAGCCTAGGAGAAGGAGACGCCCACAGGACAAGGGCAGACACGCCTACTATTACTTCGAGAGTGAAGATACCGGAAGGCATAACGGGAGAACGGAGCGGTGCCCGGGGATAATAGTAAGAGCAGTAAGATCCCCGGGCGCCGCTCTCCATGTCAGCACACTTCGTTCGCAATGATTTTCAAGGTGAAAGGTCCTCTTTAAAGGGTATATTACAATAAGTGTTAAAATACAAGTGCTCAAAGCATAATCCTATATATTTTTTCACACGCTACTGTGAATCTCCAAGTGTAATCCTGTCCGTAAAAGGATACCTTTCATCAAGGGCCTTAAATACTAGGCCTACAATTGATATTCCCCTAAATCTGTGGTTACTGCTGTGCCTGTATTAGTGTAATACGGTACATAAATAGATAGCCAGATAGTGTTAGGTGCCTGTAAAAAAAAGGCCTGAATTTGAATTCAATACATTGGGCCAAATAAGTTTTTTATTATTGTGGTGTACGGCAACAACGAGAAAAACATCTAGTAAGGGACGCGGACATGGCCGTGGTGGTGTTAGAGGACCCTCTGGAGAGGACGTGGCCGTTCTGCCACAGCCACACGTCCTGGTGAACCAACTACCTCAGGTCCCAGTACCCACCAGAATTTACAACGATATTTGGTGGGGCCCAATGCCGTTCTAAGGATTGTAAGGCCTGAGCAGGTACAGGCATTAGTCAATTGGGTGGCCAACAGTGGATCCAGCACGTTCACAACATTATCTCCCACCCAGTCTTCTGCAGAAAGCGCACAGATGGCACCTGAAAACTAAGCCCATCAGTCTGTCATATCACCCACATGCATATCAGGAAAACTGTCTGAGCCTCAAGTTATGCAGCAGTCTCTTATGCTGTTTGAAGACTCCGCTGGCAGGGTTTCCCAAGGACATCCCACCTAGCCCTTCCCCAGCAGTGGAAGACATAGAATGCACTGACGCACAACCACTTATGTTTCCTGATGATGAGGACATGGGAATACCACCTCAGCACGTCTATGATGATGACGAAACACAGGTGCCAACTGCTGCGTCTTTCTGCAGTGTGCAGACTGAACAGGAGGTCAGGGAGGAAAACTGGGTGAAAGACGATGCAGGGGACGATGAAGTCCTAGACCCCACATGGAATGAAGGTCGTGCCACTGACTTTCAGAGTAAGAGGCACTGGTGAGACCGAGCCAACAGGGTAGCAAAAGAGGGAGCAGGGGGCAAAAGCAGAACACCCGTCGCCTGCTACTGGCCACCGCCACCTGGGACCGAGCACCCGAAAGGCAGCTTCAAGGAGTTCTCTGGCGTGGCAGTTCTTCAAACAATGTGCTGACGACAAAACGCGAGCGGTTTGCACGCTTTGCCATCAGAGCCTGAAGCGAGGCATTAACGTTCTGAACCTTAGCACAACCTGCATGACCAGGCATCTGCATGCAAAGCATGAACTGCAGTGGAGTAAACACCTTAAAAACGAGGAACTCACTCAGGTTTCCCCCCTGCTACCTCTTCTGCTGCTGCCTTTGCAGGAACGTTGGCACCTGCTGCCAAGCAAACAGGGGATATACCACCAACACCACCACCACCACCTCCGTCACCAAGCATCTCCACCATGTCACACGGCAGAGTTCAGCTCTCTATCTCAAAAACATTTGAGAGAAAGCGTAAATTCACACTTAGCCACCCTCAATCCCTGACCCTGAATGGCAGCATTTCTAAACTACTGGGCTATGAAATGCTGGCATTCAGGCTGGTGGACACAGACAGCTTCAAACAGCTCATGTCGCTTGCTGTCCCACAGTATGTTGTTCCCAGCCGCCATTACTTCTCCAAGAGAGCCGTGCCTTCCCTGCACAACCAAGTATCCGATAAAATCAAGTGTGCACTGCGCAACGCCATCTGTGGCAACGTCCAACTAACCACAGATACGTGGACCAGTAAGCACGGCCAGGGACGCTATATCTCCCTAACTGCACACTGGGTAAATGTAGTGGCGGCTGGGCCCCAGGCAGAGAGCACTTTGGTGCACGTCCTTCCACCGCCAAGGATTGCAGGGCAACATTCTTTGCATCCTGTAGTCTCCTCCTCCTCCTTTTCTTCCACCTGCTTATCCAGTCAGCCACACACCTTCACCACCAACTTCAGCACAGCCCGGGGTAAAAGTCAGCAGGCCACTCTGAAACTCATATGTTTGGGGGACAGGCCCCACACCGCGCAGGAGTTGTGGTGGGGTATTGAACAACAGACCGACGAGTGGTTGCTGCCGGTGAGCCTCAAGCCCGGCCTGGTGGTGTGCGATAATGGGTGTAATCTCGTCGCAGCTCTGGGACTAGCCGGTTTGACGCACATCCCTTGCCTAGCGCATGTGCTGAATTTGGTGGTACAGTAGTTAATTCACAACTACCCCGACATGTCAGAGCTGCTGCATAAAGTGCAGGCCGTCTGTGCGCGCTTCCGGCGTTCGCATCCTGCTGCTGCTTGCCTGTCTGCGCTACAGTGTAACTTCGGCCTTCTCGCTCACCACCTCATATGCGACGTGCCCACCAGGTGGAACTCCATCTTGCACATGCTCGACAGACTGTGCGAGCAGCAACAGGCCATAATGGAGTTTCAGCTGCAGTACGCACGGGTCAGTCGCACTGCGGAACAGCACCACTTCACCACCAATGACTGGGCCTCCATGCGAGACCTGTGTGCCCTGTTTCGAGTACTCCACCAACATAGCCAGTGGCGATGACGCCATTATTAGCGTTACAATACCACTTCTATGTCTCCTTGAGGAAACACTTAGGGCAATGGAAGAGGAAGAAGAGGAAGAAGAGGAGGAGAGGAGGAGGAGGAGGAGGAGGTAGGCCCAGGAGGAGGAGGAGGTAGGCCCAGGAGGAGGAGGAGGTAGGCCCAGGAGGAGGAGGAGGTAGGCCCAGGAGGAGGAGGAGGTAGGCCCAGGAGGAGGAGGAGGAGGAGGAGAGGAGGAGGAGGCAGGAGGAGGAGGAGGAGGAGGTAGGCCCAGGAGGAGGAGGAGGAGGAGGAGGTAGGCCCAGGAGGAGGAGGAGGAGGAGGAGGTAGGCCCAGGAGGAGGAGGAGGAGGAGGAGGAGGAGGAGGAGGAGGAGGAGGAGGAGGAGGAGGAGGAGGAGGTAGGCCAGGAGGAGGAGGAGGAGGAGGTAGGCCAGGAGGAGGAGGAGGAGGAGGTAGGCCCAGGAGGAGGAGGAGGAGGAGGTAGGCCCAGGAGGAGGAGGAGGAGGTAGGCCAGGAGGAGGAGGAGGAGGAGGTAGGCCCAGGAGGAGGAGGAGGAGGAGGAGGAGGTAGGCCCAGGAGGAGGAGGAGGAGGAGGAGGTAGGCCCAGGAGGAGGAGGAGGAGGAGGAGGAGGTAGGCCAGGAGGAGGAGGAGGAGGAGGAGGAGGTAGGCCCAGGAGGAGGAGGAGGAGGAGGAGGAGGAGGAGGTAGGCCCAGGAGGAGGAGGAGGAGGAGGTAGGCCCAGGAGGAGGAGGAGGAGGAGGTAGGCCCAGGAGGAGGAGGAGGAGGAGGAGGAGGTAGGCCCAGGAGGAGGCGGAGGAGGAGGAGGAGGTAGGCCCAGGAGGAGGAGGAGGAGGAGGAGGAGGTAGGCCCAGGAGGAGGAGGAGGAGGAGGTAGGCCCAGGAGGAGGAGGAGGAGGAGGTAGGCCCAGGAGGAGGAGGAGGAGGAGGAGGAGGTAGGCCAGGAGGAGGAGGAGGAGGAGGAGGAGGTAGGCCCAGGAGGAGGAGGAGGTAGGCCCAGGAGGAGGAGGAGGAGGAGGAGGTAGGCCCAGGAGGAGGAGGAGGTTAGGCCAGGAGGAGGAGGAGGAGGAGGAGGTAGGCCCAGGAGGAGGAGGAGGGGTAGGCCAGGAGGAGGAGGAGGGGTAGGCCAGGAGGAGGAGGAGGGGTAGGCCAGGAGGAGGAGGAGGGGTAGGCCAGGAGGGAGGGGTAGGCCAGGAGGAGGAGGAGGGGTAGGCCAGGAGGGAGGAGGGGTAGGCCAGGAGGAGGAGGAGGAGGAGGAGGGGTAGGCCAGGAGGAGGAGGAGGAGGAGGAGGAGGGGTAGGCCAGGAGGAGGAGGAGGAGGAGGAGGAGGGGTAGGCCAGGAGGAGGAGGCAGGAGGAGGGAGGGGTAGGCCAGGAGGAGGAGGAGGAGGAGGAGGGGTAGGCCAGGAGGAGGAGGCGGAGGAGGAGGAGGAGGGGTAGGCCAGGAGGAGGAGGAGGAGGAGGAGGGGGTAGGCCAGGAGGAGGAGGAGGAGGAGGAGGAGGAGGGGTAGGCCAGAGGAGGAGGAGGAGGAGGAGGAGGCGGAGGAGGAGGAGGGTAGGCCAGGAGGAGGGAGGAGGAGGAGGGGTAGGCCCAGGAGGAGGAGGAGGAGGAGGAGGAGGAGGAGGAGGAGGAGGAGGAGGAGGAGGAGGAGGAGGAGGAGGAGGGAGGAGGAGGAGGAGGAGGAGGGGTAGGCCAGGAGGAGGAGGAGGAGGAGGAGGAGGAGGAGGTAGGCCAGGAGGAGGAGGAGGGGTAGGCCAGGAGGAGGAGGAGGAGGAGGTAGGCCAGGAGGAGGAGGAGGAGGAGGAGGAGGAGGAGGAGGAGGAGGAGGGGGTAGGCCAGGAGGAGGAGGAGGAGGAGGAGGAGGAGGAGGAGGAGGAGGAGGGGTAGGCAGGAGGAGGAGGAGGAGGAGGAGGAGGAGGAGGAGGAGGTAGGCCAGGAGGAGGAGGAGGGTAGGCAGGAGGAGGAGGAGGAGGGAGGTAGGCCCAGGAGGAGGAGGAGGAGGAGGAGGAGGAGGTAGGCCAGGAGGAGGAGGAGGAGGAGGAGGAGGAGGTAGGCCAGGAGGAGGAGGAGGAGGAGGAGGAGGAGGAGGAGGAGGTAGGCCAGGAGGAGGAGGGAGGTAGGCAGGAGGAGGAGGAGGAGGTAGGCCAGGAGGAGGAGGAGGAGGGAGGAGGAGGTAGGCCAGGAGGAGGAGGAGGAGGTAGGCCGGAGGAGGAGGAGGAGGTAGGCCAGGAGGAGGAGGAGGAGGAGGAGGAGGAGGAGGAGGAGGAGGAGGACAGGAGGAGGAGGAGGAGGAGGAGGAGGAGGTAGGCCAGGAGGAGGAGGAGGAGGAGGTAGGCCAGGAGGAGGAGGAGGAGGAGGAGGAGGAGGAGGAGGAGGAGGAGGTAGGCAGGAGGAGGAGGAGGAGGAGGAGGAGGTAGGCCAGGAGGAGGAGGAGGAGGTGGTAGGCAGGAGGAGGAGGAGGTGGTAGGCCAGGAGGAGGAGGAGGGAGGTGGTAGGCCAGGAGGAGGAGGAGGAGGTGGTAGGCCAGGAGGAGGAGGAGGAGGAGGAGGAGGAGGAGGTGGTAGGCCAGGAGGAGGAGGAGGAGGTGGTAGGCCAGGAGGAGGAGGAGGAGGTGGTAGGCCAGGAGGAGGTGGTAGGCCAGGAGGAGGAGGTAGGCCAGGAGGAGGAGGAGGAGGAGGTAGGCCAGGAGGAGGAGGTAGGCAGGAGGAGGAGGAGGAGGAGGAGGTAGGCCAGGAGGAGGAGGAGGAGGAGGAGGTAGGCCAGGAGGAGGAGGAGGAGGAGGAGGAGGAGGAGGTAGGCCAGGAGGAGGAGGAGGAGGAGGAGGTAGGCCAGGAGGAGGAGGTAGGCCAGGAGGAGGAGGAGGGAGGAGGTAGGCCAGGAGGAGGAGGAGGAGGAGGAGGTAGGCCAGGAGGAGGAGGTAGGCAGGAGGAGGAGGAGGAGGAGGTAGGCCAGGAGGAGGAGGAGGAGGAGGAGGTAGGCCAGGAGGAGGAGGAGGAGGAGGAGGAGGAGGTAGGCCAGGAGGAGGAGGAGGAGGAGGAGGAGGTAGGCCAGGAGGAGGAGGAGGAGGAGGAGGAGGAGGAGGAGGAGGAGGAGGAGGAGGAAGGCCAGGAGGAGGAGGAGGAGGAGGAGGAGGAGGAGGAGGAGGAGGAGGAGGTAGGCCAGGAGGAGGAGGAGGAGGAGGAGGAGGAGGAGGTAGGCCAGGAGGAGGAGGAGGAGGAGGTAGGCAGGAGGAGGAGGAGGAGGAGGAGGAGGAGTCATTTTTAGCACTTTCAGGCCAGTCTCTTAGAAGTGACTCAGAGGAAGTATTTTTGCAACAGCAGAGGCCAGGTACAAATGTGGCCAGCCAGGGCACACTACTGGAGGACAAGGATGAAGAGGAGGAGGTGGAGAAGGATGAGGATGAAGCATGTTCACAGCGGGGTGGCACCCAACGCAGCTCGGGCCCATCATTGGTGCGTGGCTGGGGGGAAACGGAGGACGATGACGATACGCCTCCCACAGAGGACAGCTTGTCCTTACCTCTGAGCAGCCTGGCACACATGAGCGACTACATGCTGCAGTGCATGCGCAATGACAGCAGAGTTGCCCACATTTTAACGTGTGCGGACTACTGCGTTGCCACCACGCTGGATCCCCGGTACAAAGACAATGTGCCCACCTTACTTCCTGCACTGGAGCCTGATAGGAAGATGCGCGAGTACAAGCGCACGTTGGTAGACAAGCTGAGCACATTCCCAAATGTCACAGGGGAACAAGTGGAAGCCCAAGGCAGAGGAGAAGCAAGAGGTCGCCAACGCAGCTGTGTCACGGCCAGCTCCTCTGAGGGCAGGGTTAGCATGGCAGAGATGTGGAAAAGTTTTGTCAACACGCCACAGCTAAGTGCACCACCACCTGATACAGAACGTGTTAGCAGGAGGCAACATTTCACTAAAATGGTGGAATAGTACGTGTGCACACCCCTCCACGTACTGACTGATGGTTCGGCCCCATTCAACTTCTGGGTCTCCAAATTGTCCACGTGGCCAGAGCTAGCCTTTTATGCCTTGGAGGTGCCGGCCTGCTCAGCGGCCAGTGTTTTGTATGAACGTGTATTCAGCACGGCAGGGGGAGTCATTACAGACAAACGCAGCCGCCTGTCTACAGCCAATGTGGACAAGCTGACGTTCATAAAACTGAACCAGGCATGGATCCCACAGGACCTGTCCATCCCTTGTGCAGATTTGACATTTATAACTACCTCCCCTTAACCATATATTCTTGTACACCTGAGCACTTTTTTTTTTTTTTTCTTGCAGGGCAACCCAAAGTTGAATGACCCTCTCCTCCGTCTGGGTGCCAGAGGCCTAAATATCATAAACTGGCCTGTTCCAGTGGTGGGCGACATGAAGCCTGATTCTCTGCTATGGGACGTCTCTCCTCTGTCTGAGTGTCGGGGCCTAAATATTTGAAAGTGGCCTGTTCCAATGGTGGGTGACATGAAGACTGATTCTCTGCAATGGGACATCTCTCCAATTGATATTGGTTAATTTTTTTTTTTTTTTTTAAGTAATTAATTTCCCTGTCCACATTTGTTTGCAGGGGATTTACGTACATTTTGCTGCCTTTTGCAGCCCTCTAGTCCTTCCCTGGGCTATTTTACAGTCATTTTAGTGCCAAAACGTTTGGGTCCCCATTGACTTCAATGGGGTTCGGGGCCAAGTTCGTGTCGAGTTCGGATCCCGAACCCAAACATTTTCGGGAAGTTCGGCCGAACTTCTCTAACCCCAACATCCAGGTGTTCGCTCAATTCTAACTTTAATCTTGCCTGGTAAGTTTTATCCTGAAATCCATGTACCAGTTTAGTAGCTCTTCTCTGAACTCTCTCCAAAGTATCAATATCCTTCTGGAGATATGGTCTCCAGTACTGAGCACAATACTCCAAATGAGGTCTCACTAGTGCTCTGTAGAGTGGCATGAGCACCTCCCTCTATCTACTGGTAATTCCTCTCCCTATACACCCAATCATTCTGCTAGCATTTCCTGCTGCTCTCTGACATTGTCTGCCTACCTTTAAGTCTTCTGAAATAATGACCCCTAAATCCATTTCCTCAGCTACTGAGGTTAGGACTGTATCACTGATTTTATATTCTGCTCTTTGGTTTTTACGCCCCAGGTGCATTATCTTGAACTTATCAACATTAAATTTTGATTGCCAGATTTTTAACCATTCCTCTAGTTTTCCTAAATCCTTTTCCATTTGGTGTCTCCCTTCAGGAACATCAACCCTGTTACAAATCTTTGTGTCATCAGCAAAAAGACACACCTTACCATCAAGGCCTTCTGCAATTTCGCTGATAAATATATTTAACAATATGGGCCCCAGAACAGATCCCTGAGGTACCCCACTGGTTACAAGACATTGGTCTGAATATACTCCATTGACTACAACCCTCTGTTGACTGCCTAATCCATTCAACAATATGGGAGTCCAAGCCCAAAGACTGCAATTTATTGATAACCCTTCTATGTGGGACAGTATCAAAAGCCTTACTAAAGTCTAGATAAGTGATGTCTACTGCACCTCCTTCATCTATTATTTTAGTCACCCAATCAAAAAAATCTATAAGATTAGTTTGACATGATCTCCCTGAAGGAAAATCCATGCTGGTTTTCATCTTTCAATCCATGGGATTTTAGATGTTCCACAATCCTCTCCTTAAGAATGGTTTCCATTAATTTCCCCACTAATGATGTCAGGCTTACTGGCCTATAGTTGCCCGATTTCTCCTTACTACCTTTCTTGTGAATGGACACAACATTTTCTAATTTCCAATCTTCTGGAACGACTCCCGTTGGCAGTAATTGGTTAAATAAATCTGTTAATGGTTTTGCTAGTTTGCCGCTGAGCTCTTTTAACCGCTTTAAGTCCGCCCATAGGATATAAACGTCCTATGGGTGGACCTCTATTTCTGAAAGCACGTTTTAAAACGTCCTTTCAGAAATAGCAGCTGCACGCTTATCGTGTAGCTGCTGATCGGGTTGTCCGCTGTCAGTGACAGCAGGGCAACCTAGAGATAAGGCAGGGACAGTTCCCAGGTGTCCCTGCCTTCTAGATCGCTGCAGACACAGCGCTCACCGAGCGCTTTGTCTGCAGAACAGGAAGCGCTATGCGCTTCCTGTTCCGTCCCGGCGGTCATGTGACCGCCGGGACCGGAGCGTGCAGGAGCTGTGTGAGGTCTCTCACAGACCTCGATCAGCCCTGCTCTGAGGCTATACAGCGCCGAATCACGCTGTACAGCCTCTCTGGGGGGTGCATTTCCACTGTAACTGGGGCTACTATGTCAGCCCCAGTTACAGGAGAAATCAACAGTGAAAAAAAAAAAAGAAAAAGTGAAGCAAATGTCCCCCAGAGGTCTTGTATGACCTTATGGGGGACGAAAAGTGTAAAAAAATAAAACAAAAAAAAATAGTTTCACATGTAAAAAAAAAAGGTCCCCAAGTAAGGAATAAAAAAAAAAAAAAAAAATATAAAAAAATAAAATAAGACATATTTGGTAATGCCACGTCCGTAAAAACCAGTTCTATAAAAATATCACATGAGTTAACCCCTCAGATGAACACCGTAAAAAAAGAAACAGTGTCAAAACAAGCAATTTTTGTCACCTTGCATCACAAACGGTGCAACACTAAGTGATCAAAAATGTGTATGTCCCACAAAATGGTACCAATAAAACAGTCACCTCATCCCGCAAAAAATGAGCCCCTACATAAGAAATTCTCAAAAAATAAAAAAACTATAGCTCTTAGAACATGGAGACACTAAAACATCATTTTTTGGTTTCAAAAATGCTATTATTGTGTTAAAGTGAAACAAATAAAAAAAAGTATACATATTAGGTATTGCCGCGTCCGTAAAAACCAGCTCTATAAAAATATCACATGAGTTAACCCCTCAGATGAACACCGTAAAAAAAAACTAAAAAAAAAACCTGTCAAACAAGCAATTTTTGTCACCTTGCATCACAAAAGGTGCAACACCAAGTGATCAAAAACGCGTATGTCCCACAAAATGGTACCAATAAAACAGTCACCTCATGCCGCAAAAAATGAGCCCCTACATAAGAAAATCTCTCAAAAAATAAAACTATAGCTATCAGAACATGGACACATTAAAACAATTTTTTTGCTATTATTGTGTAAAACTTTAATAAATGAGAAAAAGTATACATATTAGGTATCGCCACGTCCGTAACAATCTGCTCTATAAAAATGTCACTTGACTGAACCCCTCAGGTGAACGCTGTAAAAATAAATAAATAGAAACTGTGCTAAAACAACCAATTTTTTGGTCACCTTGCCCCATAAAGTGTTATAATGAATGATCAAAAAATCATATGTACCCAAAAATAGTACTAATAAAACTGGCACCTTATCCCCTAATTTCCAAAATGGGGTCACTTCTTGGGAGTTTCTACTGTAAGGGTGCATTAGGGGGCTTCAAATGGGACATGGCATCTAAAAACCATGTGGAGTTCCTTTTCTTCTGCGCCCTGCCGTGTGCCCATACAGCAGTTTACGACCACATGTGGGGTGTTTCTGTAAACCGCAGAATCTGGGTAATAAATATTGAGTTTTGTTTGTCTGTTAACCATAGATGTGTTAAAGAAAAAATTGGATTAAAATGGAAAATCTGCCCAAAAAGTGAAATTTAAAAATTTGATCTCCATTTTCCATTAATTGTTGTGGAACGCATAAAGGATTAAGAAAGTTTGTAAAAATCAGTTTTGAGTAACTTGAGGGGTGTAGTTTCTACAATGGGGTCATTTATGGGGGTATCCACTATGTAGGCCCCACAAAGTGACTTCAGACCTGAACTGGTCCTTATAAAGTGGGTTTTGGCAATTTTCTTAAAAATTTGAAGAATTTCTTCTAAACTTCTAAGCCTTCTAACGTCCTAAAAAAATAAAATGACATTTCCAAAATGATGCCAACATAAAGTAGACATATGGGGAATGTTAAATAATAAATATTTTATGAGGTATCACTTTCTGTTTTAAAAGCAGAGAAATTGAAATTTAGAAAATTGCGAATTTTTCACATTTTTGGGTAAATTTGGGATGTTTTCATAAATAAAGGTGAAATATTTTGACTCAAATTTATGACGATCATGACGTACAATGTGTCACGGGAAAACAATCTCTGAATGACTTGGATAAATAAAGGCGTTCCAAAGTTATTACCACATGAAGTGAGATATGTCAGTTTTGCAAAATTAGGCCTGGTCAGGAAGGGGGCAAATGGCCCAGATGGGAAGTGGTTAATAGCTTTGGGTGTATCTCATCAGGGCCCCTGTGACTTATTTGTATTAATTTTAGACAGCTGACTTAGAACCTCTTTCTCTGTAAAGACACATGCATCAAAAGATTAATTAGTCTTATTTCCTAACTGAGGTCCTTTTCTTTCATTTTCCTTTGTAAAAACTGAACAGAAGTATTCATTGAGGCAGTCCGCTAGTTCTTTATCGTCTTCCATATACCTTCCTTCTTTTGTTTTTTAATTTGGTAATTCCTTGTTTTAGTTTCCTTTTTTCATTTATGTATCTGAAGAATGCCTTATCGATTTTTTTCCCTACCATAAACTTGTTTGGCCTCTCTCTGCCTAATTTTATAAATTTGCCTGTCATTTTTATTAATTTTTTTGAATTCCTAAATGCTATCTTTTTGTTTTTAATGATTTTGGCCACTTCTGCTGAGTACCACAGTGGTCTCTACCTTGTTTTGCCTTTACTGGCAAGCCTAATGCAATTTTCTGTTGCCTTCAATAGTGCCACTTTTAACCGCCTCCGGACCACCTAACGCAGGATCGCGGTCCGGAGGCGGCAGTCTGAGGCACAGTCACGCATATATGCGTCATCGCGCTAGACGACGCGTTTAGCCGGCCCACGCATGCGCATCGCGGGCCGCCAAAAGTTAGAGGGTGGTCACGTCATCAGCTTGCCAGCCAATGATCGTGGCTGGCAAGCTGATGATTAAAAAAAAAAATAATAAAAAAAAAAGAATCAGAAGCCAGTTAACACATTATATTTGTAAATATAATGTGTTAAATGGCTGCTGTGCTCCTCTGCTGGTCCTTTTCGTCGGTTGGTCTCAGCAGAGGAGCACAGTTCACAGTGAGTACACACCAACAGCACACTTAGTCCCAGATCACCCCAATTAACCCTTTGATCAATCACCTAGTCAAAGGAAAAAAGTGATCAGTGTAAACAGTTTTTTCACTGGTATTGACTTAGGTTTTAGGATAGTTTAGGCCCCTTGGTTAGGTAG
Organism: Bufo gargarizans; assembly: GCF_014858855.1. Classification (NCBI taxonomy): domain Eukaryota; kingdom Metazoa; phylum Chordata; class Amphibia; order Anura; family Bufonidae; genus Bufo; species Bufo gargarizans. Next base: position 336,507,595 of record NC_058080.1, on the reverse strand, counting down.
TTAGCAATCGGTTAGCGCCCAGCCCACCGCACCGCAGTCACTGATTCGCTGATTAGCGTATCACTAATCAGCATTTGCACTTTTATAGTATCTGTAAGTGATCAAAACTGATCACAGTCAGATCTATAATAGTATTAGTGTCACCTTAGCTCGCCCTCCTCCCAAAACGCAGTGTTTGCCCAAATAGGCCTGATCGGTCGCCCACACGTGCGTTCACCCACGCCCGCCCAGCCGCAGTGACAAAAAATGTATTTATTTTTTATCACTGCACAATCACTTTCCAAGCGCTGCGGCGATAAAAAAAAAAAAAAAAATCAGTTTTGATATTTTATATCAATCGCAGCAGCCTCCGATACGTCGCTAGCCTCCCATTTGTAAAGCAGGCTTGCTTTTTTTTCTTGGGTAGTCTCAGGGAATACCCCCTAAATTTAGTAGTCCAAATGTCAAACAAGGGGTATTCTTCTGAAGAGGCCTACAGGATTCTGACCCAGTCGGATGAGGAATGGGAACCCTCATCTGACAAATCTAGCGGGTCAGAATATGAACCTGGAGAAAGCAGTGGCAGTCTGACACAAAGTTCGGACGAGGAGAATGAGGTCGCTGATACCACCACGCGTACCCGGCCCCATGTCGCTAGACCACAGGTTGCACAGGATCCGCTTCAAGAGCACCAGAGTGGGGCTGGCGCTGTCGGATTACGTGGTGAGGCATACACCAGCAGCGCAGCCCTCCCTGGACCTAGTACCAGCACTGCCGTACAACATGGTGAAGTGGCGAGCACCAGAAGGGCAGTTGAAGGTGGCACGTGCAATAGTTACCCCGTCGCAGCCAGCGCACAGACAGGCCCGTAGACCCCCTAGAGTCTCTGAGGTGCTGGCAAACCCTGATTGGCAGTCCTCAACTCCAGCCACACCATTAGTTCCCCCTTTCACCGCCCAGTCTGGAGTTCGGGTTGAGACAGCTCAGATAGGTTCGGCCCTGGGATTTTTTTAGCTGTTCTTGACTGCGGAGCTCTTGGACATAGTCGTGGCAGAAACAAACCAGTATGCCACTCAATTTATATCCGCCAACCCGGGAAGCTTTTATGCCCAGCCTTTCCGATGGAAACCCGTCCAAGTTTCCGAATGAAAAAAAATTCTGGGCCTTCTCCTCAACATGGGTCTAACCAAAAAGCATGAATTGCATTCATATTGGTCCACAAACCCAATTCATCACATGCCCATGTTCTCTGCTGTCATGTCCAGGGCACGATACGAGGCCATCCTGCGTTTCCTGCACTTCAGTGGCAATAGCACCTCTCGTCCAAGAGGCCACCCGGCTTTTGACCGGCTCCACAAAATTCGGCCCCTCACAGACCACTTCAACCAGAAATTTGCAGATTTGTATACCCCTGAGCAAAACATCTGCGTAGACGAATCCCTTATACATTTTACCGGGTGCCTTCCCTTCGGGACTTCACTTGGTCCCATTATCAGTAAGTGGAGGACTTGCGGCGTCTGCACTTACTGATGAAGGGACCAAGTGAAGGGACCCGAAACGCGTTTAAGGAGTACGGAGGAACATTGCCAACAGAGCAATAGCAGCATACAAAGAAGAACCTGGAAGTAGAAGCACTCCCCCAACTTTATTGCCACCCTCAAACCGGCCCGGCAGATCCCAATCACGTGACCAAGACTAGGTCACGTGCACGCAATACACCTAACAACAAGCGCGCGCGCTTGGATACCACGAGGGACGCCGATAGCCGGAGAACAGAGCTGCAAGCAACATCTGGTTGGAGCACTGACTGAAGACATCACCGCGTGGTGGGTAAGTGATCTCTGAACCTAAGACAATACGGGACGCCGTACCGAGGCTCAGAGCACCAATTCCCCCACAGGTAGCCACTTTTTTCCACAAGCATAAGTTCCACATTGTACATTGCACAGGACAGTGCCTTTTTTTCCCCATCTTCTTCATTTTTTCCTTTTAGCGCTACCTATATATCCACGTACTAAAGTCCCATATGGGACCATATGGTGCATGTTTTTACTGTATAGAATTGTACAACACTTTTTTCTTTTTAGCGCAACTTATACATCCATCCACTAATTAACTGCTGGGAAAGGATATCCCATCCATAAGAGCCCACCAGAAAAGACTCAACTTCTTTTCCACCACACTATATACCACTTACCCTAATGGACTAAACACTACCTATTTTCCCTTTTTTTTCCCTACGGATCTATGCTATAAAATACCTGGTACCAGCCACCCCTTATCTGGCACCCACAACAAGTGCCCAGATTCCCTCACTTACTCACCTTATGCTTCAAAAATCCCTACCGAATTTTAATTAAGTATTTTAAATAAAACTACCATATTTTATCCCATTTATGAGTGTGCCTGCTATTTCCTTATTTTAAACTCTCTTTCTTTGACTGGGCAAGTCAAACCAGCAGCTAAGCACCTCAGTCATTCTATTGAGCAGTTGAGCCGCCTTATTTCTCCCTTATATAATAGTTTTGTTCTCTACAGTAAGGTTGGGAGAACAGGATCCTTCCTCAAATTTCAGGAAGAGATCATCGAGAACCTCCTGTATCCAGGAGGTTCCGTGGCCCCATCCACCAGTGTAGTTAGCCGTCTACACGAGCGTACATTTCCCCAATGTCGTTGCCCCATGGAGAAGGAGAGGTTTGTCCTATAAAGGTAAAAAAAAAAAAAAAAAAAAAAAAAAAAAAAAAATCACCAGTAAGCAATAAAAGTTAACGTTATGTTCAAAAAGTTAAAGTTTATATGTTCTGTTCAAAAGCTATTATAAAAGTTAATAAATTTATTGCGTTGCGGCTTTTTTTTTTTTTTTACCTTCCAGGTGGACCAACCGATCGACTAGCTGCAGCACTGATGTGCATTCTGACAGAAGCATTGCGCTGCTGTCAGATTACACAAAAGTCTGTGTATGCGGCGCTGCAAGACGAGATTTCTCCTCTGCAGTAAAAGATACGTTTGCCGAGGCATATGAGCTGAGGAGGCGGCGGTGTTCATATGCTTTGGCAAACACATTGTATATATAAAAAAAAAATATATAAATCCCGGCAATGATTTATTCATCCACATCAATTGATGTGAATGGAGAAATTGGGTTTACCAGGGCATACGAGCTAAGTGGGTATGGATGTTGGGCGGAGCTCCTATGCCCTGGCAGACACCTTTCCCCCTCCATTTTTTTTTTTGGGCAGAGATTTTTTTCATCCACATTGATTGATGCAAATTCAGAAATCTGTGCCGTTCACTTTTTCATTCAGCCCAGAGGCTGAACGGAAAGAAAAAAAAATCTCATTACCCGTATGTTCAATATAAGGAATAGCATAAACTTCTAATGTTGGCCATACATGTAATGATTGTGGAGACCCTCAAATGCCAGGGCAGTACAAACACCCCACAAATGACCCCACTTTGGAAAGAAGACACCACAAGGTATTCGCTGAGGGGCATATTGAGTCCATGAAAGATTTAAATTTTTGTCTCAAGTTAGCGGAAAGGGAGAGACTGAGAAAAAAATAAAAATAATCAATTTCCGCTAACTTGTGCCCAAAAAATAATAATTTCTATGAACTCTGCATGCCCCTCATTGAATACCTTACGGTCTCTTCTTTCCAAAATGGGGTCACATGTGGGGTATTTATACTGCCCTGGCTTTTTAGGGGACCTAAAGCGTGAGAAGAAGTCTGGGATCCAAATGTCTAAAAATGCCCTCCTAAAAGGAATTTGGGCACCTTGGCGCATCTAGGCTGCAAAAAAAGTGTGTCACATGTGGTATCGCCGTACTCAGGAGAAGTTGGGGTATGTGTTTTGGGGTGCCATTTTACATATACCCATGCTGGGTGAGATAAATATCTTGGTCAAATGCCAACTTTGTATAAAAAAAAAAAAAAAAATGGGAAAAGTTGTCTCTTGCCAAGATATTTCTCTCACCCAGCATGGGTATATGTAAAATGACACCCCAAAACACATTCCCCAACTTCTCCCGAGTACGGCGATACCACATGTGTGACACTTTTTTGCAGCCTAGGTGGGCAAAAGGGCCCACATTCCAAAGAGCACCTTTCGGATTTCACAGGCCATTTTTTACAGATTTCGATTTCAAACTACTTCTCATGCATTTGGGCCCCTAAAATGCCAGGGCAGTATAACTACCCCACAAGTGACCCCATTTTGGAAAGAAGACACCCCAAGATATTTCATGATGGGCATAGTGAGTTCATGGAAGTTTTTATTTTTTGTCCAAGTTAGTGGAATATGAGACTTGTAAGGAAAACAAAAATTTATCATTTTCCGCTAACTTGTGACAAAAAATAAAAAGTTCTATGAACTCACTATGCCCATCAGCGAATACCTTAGGGTGTCTACTTTCCGAAATGGGGTCATTTGTGGGGGTTTTATACTGTCTGGGCATTGTAGAACCTCAGGAAACATGACAGGTGCTCAAAGTCAGAGCTGCTTCAAAAAGCGGAAATTCACATTTTTGTACCATAGTTTTAAACGCTATAACTTTTACCCAAACCATTTTTTTTTTATCAAAGACATGTAGAACAATAAATCTAGCTAATTTTTTTTTTTTATATGGATGTTTTTTTTTTTAATTTTACAACTGAAAGTGAAAAATGTATTTTTTTGCTAAAATTTCGTTACATTTCGATTAATAACAAAAAAAAGTAAAAATGTCAGCAGCAATGAAATACCACCAAATGAAAGCACTATTAGTGAGAAGAAAAGGAGGTAAAATTCATTTGGGTGGTAAGTTGCATGACCGAGCAATACACGGTGAAAGTAGTGTAGTGCAGAATTGTAAAAAGTGGTCTGGTCATTAAGGGTGTTTAAGCTAGGGGGTCTGAGGTGGTTAAGTAGTCCTAATTCTCCTGGACTCCAATGAAACTGTTCCAATCTGATAGGGACTCTTATACCACTAATCTAATTTTAGAAAAGTCCTTTTTTCTAAAATCGAAAACTTTAGTTTGTGTGGTGTGACTCAGTCACTGTACTTATAGTAAACCACACTGACTGGTGATCACTAGATCCCAAGCTTTCCCCTACAGTAATATCATATACCAAATTCCCATTTGTGAATACTAAATCTAAAATGGCCTCCTTCCGGGATGGCTCCTCAACTACTTGCTGTAGAGATAATCCCAGTAGGGAATTTAGAAAATCTGTACTGCTGGCAGAACTAGCTATTTTGGTTTTCCAGTATACATCAGGAAGATTGAAGTCTCCCATAATGATAACTTCCCCCTTCAATATCATTTGAGCCATTTCCTCAACTAGTAGATCATATAATTATTTGATTTGGCTAGGTGGTCTATATATCACACCTACACTTGTAACCTTATGATTATCAAGCTGCAAAGTAACCCAAACTGACTCTAAATTGTTCTCGCTAACTTGTATCAAATTAGATTTTATGCTACCTTTCACATACAGGCCCACCCCTCCCCCTTCTTGCCTTCTGTCTTTCCTGTATAGAGAGAACCCTGGTATTGTTATATCCCAGTCATTACTCCCCTTGAACCAAGTCTCAGTAACAGCCACTACATCTATATTCTCAGATGCCATTATAGCCTCAAGTTCATTGATCTTATTCCCTAAACTGCAAGCATTTGTAGACAAGAATCTGAGCTTGTCATTTCTTAACCTTTGTGCTACTGGCATCTTCTGGCATTGTTCCGGGGGGGCAGTTGGACTGCTGGATTATCACTCTTTTGCCCCCCTTTCCTAGTTTAAATGCTCCTTAGCAAATACTTTGAACTGTTCACCGAGGACATTAGTTCCCTTGAGAGAAAGATGCAAACCAGCTTTCTTGTACAGTTCTGTTCCATTCCAACAAGAGCTAACATGAGACACAAAGCCAAACCCTTGGTTCAGACACCATTCACCAAGCCATACATTGAATTCCTTAAAGCGCATCTTCCTGTCATGCTGAAGGTTATGTACAGGCAGAACTGCAGAGAATAAAACAGTTGATGCAACCTCCCGTATATTCTTTCCAAGTGTGTGAAAAGCTTCCTTCATCTTTGAAACCTCATTCCAAGCCCGATAGTTTGTCCCAAGATGGACAAACATCCACCTACCTTTCCTGCTTTGCTTGCCTAACAATATTAAGGATCCGTCGTCTATCCCTGCTAGCGGTAGCACCAGGGAGACATCTCAATACCATTCTCCTCAAACTTCACACCTCTTATGATGGCATCGCCCACCAACAGCTGCTTACTATCAATCGTCACCTTCTCCTTTTTGCCTTTGGCTGCAGTCTTGCATACTTTAGGCATGGAAGATGATAGTTTCTCACCCACTGTGCTCGAGTCATCATCCATGTTGCTCTTGTACTCAAAGTGCTGCAAATGAATTATGGAGAGCCAGAGACTGTGGGACATGTCTTCTATCCACAACTCTGTGTCTACCAGTACCTACAGTAACCCATCTTCCAATTCTAGCGGGCTTCTGTGGCAGTGGCATTGCAATGTTCTCAGCCTGAGTTTGCATTTAATGCGTTCAAATTCCTTTATTCTGTACATATATCTTTTCCATTCTTCCAGGACTGGGGCCTTGTCCAGCCCCCAGTTTCTGAGAATTAAGACCTTGGCCAACAATAGCCCCTTCAACCACCTTTTGAGATCTTAATTTTACTATCCTGGGTAAGTATGCCTAATATGGCGAATTCAATCGTGGGTACAAGTTTTGTAATAGCTCTTGAACTTATTGCCTGAAATATTAGGCCTGCACAATATATCGCCAAAGCAATCGCAATATCGCAATCGCCAATTGGCCGACCCAAAAATGCTGCAATTATATTACCATATTTTTCTCTTTATAAGACAAACTCCCCCCACAAGTAGGGGGAAAATGGCAGTGCGCCTTATAAAGCGATAGCGCGGCCGGCGATACATCAGTTACAGTATGGGGAGGGAGGAGGGGCTGGAGGCAAGTCGTTATTTTAATGAACAAAATGTTCTTTTATTTATTCTATTTTATTTATCTGTTCTGTGCAGTGCTATTAAGAAAATGGCAAGTTTTGTATTTTGTACTTTTGCAGTAATGCAAATATGTTATTTAATTTAGTAAAAGATGTTTTATTTTGAAAAACACTGCATTTCAGTTCTTTAGTTAAGCATAACTACATTTCAGCATTATCAGTAATTTGTGTGTGCTTTTGCCTTGAAAATCAAAAGCAAATAGACCTCTAGCACAATTCCCTTAAAATATTGCATCGCATACCGTTATCGCAATTTTTAGGGCTCTAATCGCAATCGCACAAAATTCCCATATCGTGCAGCCCTAATGTGAATATTTCCAGCTTCCGGACAAAGACACTTCAGACAACAGATTTCTTCATCTTTATTCTTGTACATTTTAGAAAGGAGCGCCGGAGTATAGTATAGCCAATGTAGTGCTGACTGGAGAGGGAGGCTTCTTTAATATTTTTATATATTTCTCCCCACTGAAGTGAATTACGTATCCCTAGATCTGCTTCCCATTTTCCCACACTTTTGAATTTAGTGACTGTAACGAATTCCTTTTGTAATCTAGCATATATTTGTGAAACTTTTATTTTTATTGCCAAATGCAGTCTAGCAAAAATCTAAAAGTGATTGCGTGCCCGTTAAATGAAAATTTGTATTGCTCGTGTGTTCAAAGGCGTGCTTAAGTTGAGCATATCTAAAACTATTTAATGCCGTGATTGATGTGTCATGAAATACATCCGATATGGATTTTAGTTTACCTATTGTGCAAATTTGCGACACCATATTGATAACTCTCCGAATCCAGTAATTGTCCTCATTGGAGGCCAGAAACTCATTTAGAAATGTATTATCAAAGGAGGGTAAAATGTAGGGCATATGTAACCTTTAAAATGGACTTTGTACTATTCCATACTTTCTGGTGCATTACGCTTATAGGGCAGGTATTTTCTCTGCCACCTAAACAACCGGCTTCAAGTGTACTAAATATGTTCTGTATAGAACGATTGTGTTTTTTACTGAAACACGCTATTAAGGAACTTTCCCCAGAACTCCTACAACATTGTATTTATGAACACAAATCGTATCCCTGAAAATATGGTAGGCAGAAGCAGCCATCGATTTCAGCTAGCCAAAGATATCCAAGTTCAATACGCACCCTTTTCCTGCCCCAAATCAGATCAATCTCTCCATCCAACCAAAGAAACTATCTTCAATCCAGATGGGGCAGGGACCGATGACATACAATATCAATGGCAGTAAAATCATTTTAATCAACGCAATTCTGTTGGCCTGTAAAAGGGTCAGTTTCTGCCAAACCCCAACCTTCTCCTTTATTTATCATAGGGATGACATTTAACCTATTATAATCACATAACAGCCCACCAATCCTTATCCCCAAATACTCGATATGGTCTGATGGCAATAGTACCTTTACTTTAATATCTCTTTGGGGGGGAAGGCGGTACGGTTCAAAGGGAGTAGAACGGATTTGGACCAGTTTATTTTGGAGCCTGCAAGCAGACCAAACTCATCAATTGTCTGCATAACGCGGGGGACACTTCTCCAACCATCATGTAAATACAGCAGCACATCGTCCGCGTATAGACTGATCTTATCTTTTACCCCATTTACTCCAAATCCCACTATTTCTTCATCCGTCCTAATTCTACAGGCGAGGGGGGTTCCATAAAAATTGATAAAAGTAAGGGGGAAAGCGGGCAGCCTTCATGGGGTTTTTAATTTCTGGGGACCTCAGGAATTATTTAAAAAGCGACATGTCACATAAAAGCCATTTCTATTTATTCAAGCCTGCCAAGCCCTACCTGCCGCCGTTCTCTTAAAAAAGACTTATCATATGCTACGGAGCCTCTAGGTGCTAGTTGGAAGTTGCTTTAGCACCTAGAGGCTCCGTCTACGCACCCATTGGCATTCCCAGGTCCAGTTGATTGACTTTCGAGTTCTCCTCAGTGTCCCGTAAATCCCACGCCTGTGCCATCCAGTTTAGCATTCGGCGCAGGTGCAGGGAGGAAGCTGGCAGCAGGAGAGCGTCCTTAACTCACTGCGCTGAATACTAATCTGGACCGCACAGCCGCGGGATTTACGGGACATTGAGGAGAACTTGAAAGTCAATCAACTTGACCTGGGCACACCAAAGGGTGCGTAGACGGAGCCTCTAGGTGCTGAAGCAACACCCCAGTAGCACCTAGAGGCTCATTAGCATATTATAAACGTTTTTATTTTGAGGCGGGAGGCAGGGCGTTTGTAAATCATACTGTTATGAACTGCTGACATTAGCACATTGCTAATGTCAGTCACCTACGTAATGTTATTTCTCATGACAGAAACCCTTTAACCCCTTGTGAAAGTGAAAAATTGGGGTCTGCTAGTAATTTTTCATTTTCACAAATGTGTGCTTTGAAATCCTTTAACAAGTGTTTCTGCCTTCTGTGAGACACCCGTTTGCTAAAAAACCCTTTCCACCACTTAAAATGTTCATACGGGGATATTTTTTAATATGCGACATGGCACCTAAAATCCAAGTCTGTTTATTCAAGCCTGCCAAATACATATTTTGCAGTTTGCCTGCTGTGCGCCCCTACGGCAGGCTACAAGCACATATGGGGGGTTGCTTTATTTAGGGGAATATGGGTAACAAAATGTGGGGTGCATTTTGTCCGTTTACCCCTTGAGAAAATGAAAAATGTGGGTGTAAAGCAACTTTCTGGAAAAAATTGTCATTTTTCATTTTCACAGCCAAGTATTTCCTAATTCTGTAAAACGCCTGATCGGTCAAAGTGCTCACTACACACCTTGAAATACTCCTTGAGGGGTGTAGTTTCCGGAATGGGGTCACTTTTGGGGATTTCCGCTGTAGAGCTACCTCAGGGTCTCATCAAATACAAAATGGCGCCTAAAAACCATTCTAGCAAAATCTGCCTCAAAAATCCATATGGCACTGCTTTCTTTCTGACCACTGCCACGTGCACATAAAGCAGTTTACCGCCACAAATGGTGTATGCTGTAAACCCTTGCTGTCTTGCAAGAAAAAAATGATTAACATAAAAAAAAAATCTACCAAAAAAGTGACATTTTGAAACGTAACCTCCATTTTCATTTCATTCTTGTGGAACACATCAAGGGTTAAAGTTTGTAACATCAGTTTTGAATAATTTGAGGGATGTAGTTTCTAAAATTGGGTCAATTATGGGGGGTGTTTCCATTATATAACCCCCTCAAAATCACTTTATAACTGAATAGGTGCTTAAAAAAAATGGTTTTAGAAATTTTGGTGACGCCTTCTAACATCCTAAAATAATAAAATGACATTTACAAAATGATGCCAAACAAAGTATGTGGAATGATGACTGAAAACTATTTTAGGTCTTAAAAGTAGAGAGTCAAATTTAGAGAATTGTGAATTTTTCTAAATTTTGGGTAAAGTATCTCTGTACTGAAAGGGTTAACCCCTTAAGGATTGATATTGGGCCATATTTCACCTTAAGGACTTTAATTGCTGATAATTTTAAAATGCTTTGACTTATCCAGGCCATTCTGAGATTTTTCAGAATTTTTAAAAAACATCTATTTTTAGGTAAATTAATTGAACTGAACTATTTTTAGGGGCCAGTTCAGGTCTGAAGTCACTTTGCGGGGCTTACATAATATTAAAGACCCAAAAATGACCCCATTCTATAAACTACACCCCTCAAGGTATTCAAAACTGATTTTACAAACTTTGTTAACCTTTTAGGTGTTCCACAAGAATGAATGGAATATACATATACAACAGGGCTCGACAAATCCCAGGCGCCAGGTCGCCATGGCGACTAGGAATTTTGTCCTGGCGCCTGGGTATTTGCCCCTGCTTGAAAATAGGCCCAGCGCACCAGCAGCCGGGCGCAGCCACTGGAGAGTTAGGACCGGGAGGAGCAAAATGAAACCTTTTTTTTTTTTTTTTTTTAATCACGTGCGTCCAGGCTCGGACTGCCACCCTGCCCAGACCCCTCAGCTTACGGCTCCATTGTGGTTTGGCCACTTTCTCTCGCCGTCTAGCGGTCGCAGCGCGCTGAAGTCGCAGTGTGCGTCATCTCCAGGGTAGTTGAAAATGGCGAAGCCTTTACCGGAGCCCGGCAGGTACTTATGTGATAACTGTCCGGCAGACATCGGAGCCCGTGTCCCGGTGAGAGAGCCTCGGCGGGGGGAAGATGAGTTAGTGAAAGGGATGCAGAGCGGGAGCACAGGTAGCGGCGCTGCACTCGCTGACAAGTGGAGGGAAGACAATCAACCCATCATCATTCCTCCTGCTGTGTACAGCAGGGGACATGATCGGGCAGCGCAACATCCCAGGGCACCAAGTGCTGCGACGTCTCTGCACGGCCGGCTCTGCGGCGGTAAATGATGCGCTCTGCAGTTATCCGCCAGGCTCAAAGTTTGTGTCTGCCTGCTACGGCCATGAACCCAGCAGGGAGCTGCATACCTGTTGCCATCATTAGGCCGGAGCTCCTGCTAGCCACAACTGGTGGCCATTCCTGCAGTTACCATGCGGCCATTTCTTAGTTCTATCCCTTTCTAGGAAAGCTGGGTGACAGCCTGTATACCACACAGAAAGCCGGGTGGCAGCTCTTCGGAGAGCTGTGTGGTATACAGGCTGTCACCCAGCTTTCCTGGTCTCCTGAAGAGAATATATCTCAGAATAGGAACATTTAGATACGTTATCATATGATTTACCAATTCAGGAGTCTTGGAAAGCCGGGTTGCAGCTCCTATGATAACTAAGACTACTGAATGGCCAAATCATCTGATAACTTCTCAATATGTTCCCATACTGAGATATTTTCTCCTCAGGAAAGCTGGGTGAAATCCTATATTACCACGGTGCGGATTTGAAATGTGCACAGTACGTTCATTTCCGTGTGGATTTTATGAAGTTTGAGGATTTTTGGTAAAATCTTATCCATTTTGCTGGTATTTGCTGCAATACGCTGTGGATTTCATAGCTGCAGTTCTATTAGATAAATCCTGGGGAAGGGATCTCCGTTCTGTCAGCTGCAGCGCAGGGATTATACACACAGTGACGTCGCAGCGCAGGGATTATACACACAGTGACGTCGCAGCGCAGGGATTATACACACAGTGACGTCGCAGTACACTGATAATAAACAATGCCCATGTTGTTTGGTTCTAGACTTCTTTATATGTTAATTTAAGAGGTGTTATTTTTGTCGCTGAAATTAAGGCTTTCTAAAAAGGTAAAAAAAAAAAAAAAGGCTCCTAACTTTTTTAGCTGGCTCCTAGATTCCAAGGAAATTTGTCAAGCCCTGATATACAATTTCAAAATTTCACATTTTTGGCAGATTTTCCATTTTAATAATTTTTTTCCAGTTACAAAGCAAGGTTTAACAGCCAAACCAAACAATATTTATGGCCCTGATTCTGTAGTTTACAGAAACGTAAACCACTGTACGGGCACACGGCAGGGTGCAGAAGAAAAGGAATGCCATACAGTTTTTGGAAGGCAGGTTTTGCTGGACTGGTTTTTTGGACACCATGTCCCATTTGAAGCCCCCCTGATGCACCCCTAGAGTAGCAACTCCAAAAAAGTGACCCCATTTTAGAAACTACGGGATAGGTAGGCAGCATTGTTGGTACTATTTTAGTGTACATATGATTTTTGGTTGCTCTATATTACACTTTTTGTGAGTCAAGGTAAAAAGAAATAGCTGTTTTGGCACCGTTTTTATTTTTTGTTATTTACAACATTCGTCTGACAGTTTAGCTCATGTGATACTTTTATAGACCAGGTCACAGACGCTGCAATACCCAATATGTATAGTTTATATTTATGTAAGTTTTACACAATGATTTCATTTTTGACGCAAAAAAAAATAAAAAAAATCATGTTTTAGTGTTTCCATAATCTGAGCGCCATCATTTTTTCAGTTTTTGGGCAGGGTAGGGTATGATTATTGCGAGATGACGTTTTATTGGCACTATTTTGGGGTGCATATGACTTGCTGTTAGGCCTCTTTCACACGGGCGTCATGTTTTTTGCCCGGATAAGAGGCGGGTGCGTTGCGGGAAAATGCACGATTTTTCCGCGCGAGTGCAAAACATTGTCATGCGTTTTGCACTCGCGTGAGAAAAATCGCGCATGTTTGGTACCCAGACCCGAACTTCTTCACAGAAGTTCGGGCTTGGGATTGATGTTCTGAAGATTGTATTATTTTCCCTTATAACATGGTAATAAGGGAAAATAATAGCATTCTGAATACAGAATGCATAGTATAATAGTGCTGGAAGGGTTAAAAATAATAAAAAAAAGTTAACTCACCTTCTCCTCTTGTTAGCGTAGATCCCGGTCTGTTCTTTAGCTGTGGACTGAATGACCTGTGGTGACGTCAGATCACATGTTCCAATCACATGGTCCATCACCGTGGTGATTGAGCATGTGATCTGACGTCATCAAAGGTCCTTTAGCCCACAGATAAAGAACAGACCGGCATCTACGCTAACAAGAGGAGAAGGTGAGTTAACTTTTTTTTTATTATTTTTAACCCTTCCAGCACTATTATACTATGCATTCTGTATTCAGAATGCTATTATTTTCTCTTATAACCATGTTATAAGGGAAAATACTACAGTGAATAGACTGTCACGTAGCAACCATGCGTGAAAATCGCACCGCATCCGCACTTGCTTGCGGATGCATGCGATTTTCACGCAATCCCATTCATTTCTATAGGGCCTGCGTTACGTGAAAAACGCACAAAGAGGAGCATGCTGCGATTTTCACGCAACGCACAAGTGATGCGTGAAAATCACAGCTCGTGTGCACAGCCCCATAGAAATGAATGGGTCAGGATTCAGTGCGGGTGCAGTGCGTTCACCGCACGCATCGCACCCGCACGGAAAACTCGCCCGTGTGAAAGGGGCCTTACACTTTTTGTGATGTAAGGTGACAAAAAATGGTTTATTTAGCACAGTTTTTATTTTTTATGGTGTTCATCACAGGGGTGAGGTCATGTGAGATTTTTATAGAACCGGTCGGTACGGACGCGGCGATACCGAATATGTATACTTTTTATTTAATTTATGTAAGTTTTACAAAATAACCGCTTTTTTCAAACAAACAAAAAAAATGATGATGTTTTAGTGTCTCCATATTCTGAGCCATATTTTTTTTTATTTCTTGGGCGATTGTCTCAGGTAGGGGATCATTTTTGGCGGGATGAGGTGACTGTTAGATTAGTACTATTATGGTGGGCAAACATCCTTTTTGATCGCTTGCTGTTGTACTTTTTGTGATGTAAGGTGACTAAAAAATGGTCTATTTAGCACTTTTTTTTTTCTTTTTTACGGTGTTCATTTGAAGGGTTAGGTCATGTGATATGTTTATAGAGGCAGTCGATACGGACACGGCGATACCCAATATGTATACTCCCCCCCCCCCTATTTTATTATTTACTTTATTTGGGGAAAACAACGTTTTTGTTTATTTTTACTTGAAACTTAATTTTTGGGGGAGAAAACTTTATTTTTTCAACTTTGTTTTTCACTTTATTTTTGTCCCACTTTGGGACTTGAACTTTTGGGGGTCTAATCCCCTTTACAATGCATTTCAATACTTCTGTATAGGAATGCATTGGCTGTATGAGTAATACTGTGTATTACTCATACAGCTTCTGGCCTGTGAGATCCAGGGAGCTGGATCTCACAGGCTCGTTACCGGAAGGCATCGCTCTGCCTTCCATGCCATCGGGTCCCCCCTACAGCCGCATGGGGACCCGATAGCACCGCACGTAAAAGCCGCAAAACTGAATTGACCTGCTGTTTGCTGCGATCGCTGATGCGGTGGGGGAAGGGGGGCGGGGGGATTGTCACATGACTTTTCCAGTAAAGTTAGATTTTTTTTATTTTTTATTAATGAATGCAAAACATATAGGCCAAGTAGTTTTGTTAATAACATGTTAAAACTATACCTTCCCATACTTGCTGAAGAGATTCTTCAAGTCTGTTGCTCTTGTGGTAGATGAAAGTCCACTCACCCACAAATTCTTACCAGAACTGGCATCAAATTGCCCTAACATCAAATAAAAGAACGTGTCAATAAGAGTCATAAAAGTAGCATAGCAGACAAAAAGAACCTGCAAAAATGGTTAAAAGCAATTTAAAAATGTACACCTGGTGCATAGCAAGAAAAGGGGTGAGCATAAAGGTGATCAAAAAAATCAAATAGTGTAAAGAAAAGGAGACTTTACAATCAATTAAGAAACAGATTAAGTGCTGTAACATAATGCTGCCCATATTAACAGATGAGAAGAGCAAGAAATATCGCACTATACAAACACCACCAGAAAACTAAGGAGGTGATTTGAATTAAGACCCCTCTGATATTACCAACGAGCATGGCTTCACCACGTGTGATGGTCCGTTACTGGTATACCAACACGTACACAAAAAAGAACAAACTTTCCACATCTAAACAACTGCAGAATAAACCTCTTATAAGCCAAGTTAGAAAAGCACAACAAAATGCAAACTCCATGGATATTTAATCACTTGGTACAGTGTACAATTTAAGCAAGTACTCTCTGCTCTGCACTGATGAAGGGCAATCACCCCAAAACAGCTGTCTGCAGATGAGGTGCTGGCTTATTTAATATCCGAGTCATGTCTCAAGGCCCACTTAAAAAGGTTAAACCATTGACTTATAGGATAGTTGCCTTACATCTGGTAGCATTAGAGGGAGCGCTAGTAAAGAACTCATTTGCATCCGGGTCTTCCCAGAATTGATTAGGATCATTTATGGCATATAAGTTTATAAATGCACTCCTAAGAGTGACCTTTGGTACGTCCATGTGTGTTAAAACATGCTTTCATGGAGTATGTAATAGTTTATTCATACACAACATACAAACCGGATTCCCAAAAAGTTGGGACACTAAATAAATCGTGAATAAAAACTGAATGCAATGATGTGTAGGTGCCAACTTCTAATATTTTATTCAGAATCTAACATAAATCATGGAACAAAAGTTTAAACTGATAAAATGTACCATTTTAAGGGAAAAATCTGCTGAATCAGAATTTCATGGTGTCAACAAATCCCCAAAAAGTTGGGACAAGGCCATTTTCACCACTGTGTAGCATCTCCCCTTCTTCTTACAACACTCAACAGATGTCTGGGGACCGAGGAGACCAGTTTCTTAAGTTTAGAAATAGGAATGCTCTCCCATTCTTGTCTAATACAGGCCTCTAACTGTTCAATCGTCTTGGGCCTTCTTTGTTGCACCTTCCTCTTTATGATGCACCAAATGTTCTCTATAGGTGAAAGATCTGGACTGCAGACTGGCCATTTCAGTACCCGGATCCTTATCCTATGCAGCCATGATGTTGTGAGTGATGCATAATGTGGTCTGGCATTATCTTGTTGAAAAATGCAGGGTCTTCCCTGAAAGAGATGACGTCTGGATGGGAGCATATGTTGTTCTAGAACCTGAATATATTTTTCTGCATTGATGGTGCCTTTCCAGACATGCAAGCTGCCCATGCCACACGCACTCATGCAACCCCATACCATCAGAGATGCAGGCTTCTGAACTGAGCGTTGTTAACAACTTGGGTTGTCCTTGTCCTCTTTGGTCCGGATGACATAGCGTCCCAGATTTCCAAAAAGAACTTTGAATCGTGACTCGTCTGACCACAGAACAGTCTTCCATTTTGCCACATTCCATTTCAAATGATCCCTGGCCCAGTGAAAACGCCCGAGCTTGTGGATCTAGCTTAGAAATGGCTTCTTCTTTGCACTGTAGAGTTTCAGCTGGCAACGGCGGATGGCACGTTGGATTGTGTTCACTGACAATGGTTTCTGGAAGTATTCCTGAGCCCATTCTGTGATTTCCTTTACAGTAGTAGTATTCCTGTTTGTGGTGCAGTGTCGTTTAAGGGCCGGAGATCACGGGCATCCAGTATGGTTTTACGGTCTTGACCCTTACGCACAGAGATTGTTCCAGATTCTCTGAATCTTCGGATGATGTTATGCACAGTTGATGATGATAGATGCAAAGTCTTTGCAATTTTTCGCTGGGTAACACCTTTCTGATATTGCTCCACTATCTTTCTGCGCAACATTGTGGGAATTGGTGATCCTCTACCCATCTTGGCTTCTGAGAGACACTGCCACTCTGAGACGCTCTTGTTATACCCAATCATGTTGCCAATTAACCTAATTAGTGTTAATTGGTCTTCCAGCTCTTTGTTATGCTCAAATTTACTTTTTCCAGCCTCTTATTGCTACTTGTCCCAACTTTTTGGGGATTTGTTGACACCGTGAAAATTTGAATCAATGTATTTTTTATTTAAAATGATACATTTACTCGGATTAAACGTTTGATCTGTCATCTACGTTCTATTACAAATAAAATATTGACATTTGCCATCTCCACATCATTGCATTCAGTTTTTATTCACAATTTGTTTAGTGTCCCAACTTTTTTGGAATCCGGTTTGTACACACACATATAAAAGTGATGTATTTAAAAAAATAAATTGCTATAAATATATTAAACAAATAAAAAAAATAGATAGTCTGATTCCTACTAAGGAAAAGTAAATACAGCTATGGCTCTAAAGCCTAGTATTGCCATCTTCAGCATAAACTACCTGCAGCAGACATTTCCTTAGGACTGTTTACCAGTCTCTGACCTTGATAGGAACTTTTTGCTCCATGGTGAATTTCTACAGCTGTAAGACATGGTAAGTTTAGGGTCACGGTCTAAAGCTGGTAAAACCTCAATCCTCTGATAGGCTGCACATTATACTCTGGTACTAGTAAGATTTCAAAGCAGATTTATTTTTTTTTTTAACTAGGAACTGCCAAGGCCCTAATGCAGCAAGGCAATCAAAAAGCATAACACTCACCATGCTTTACAGTTGGTATCAGGTGTTGCTTGTGATATCCTGTCTTAAACCTGTCTTTTAGTAATGTGGCAAAACTACTCAGCTTTTTTTGCCTAGACGGGGGATGCCCAATCTGCGGCCCTCCAGCTGTTGCAAAACTACAACTCCCAGCATGCTCAGACAGCCTACAACAGGGCATGATGGGAGTTGTAGTTTTACAGTGGTGCTTTCCCATTCTGGTATAGGAAAAGAAAAAAAAAGAAAAAATACAGCATATGCAAAACACCAATGGCACATGACAGATCTCATTGATTATAATGTGGTGCGTAAAGTCTCCATTATAGTTTCAGCGATTTAGCAGGACAAAGCACACAGCAGTATTTTGTCTTGTTTTTTTCCCTATCAGCAGTTTCAGTAACAAATACCCTTGCTGGAATCTCCACCGCAAATGTAAATCTAGCCGCAGGGTCCTTTTACATGAACTGATAATCACGGAGGAACTGCCTGCCGGATCCGGCAAAATGTATGTCAACTGATGGCATTAGTAAAACTGATCAGTCTTAAAAATGCCTGATCAGTCAAAAAAAATGCATTGAAATGTCGGATCCACCTATCCGGTGTCATCCAGCATTTATTTTTTCACCTTTCTTTCGGTCTGCGCATCCGGCATTCTGGTATTTTGAATGCCGGATCCAGCATTCAGGCAAGTCTTCCGTATTTTTCAACGAAGATAAAGCCGCAGCATGCTACAGTTTTCTCTTTTGCCTAATCAGGGGATATACCTGATCAGTTCTTTTTCGGTATAGGTCCCCTGTGAAGGAACTCTATGCAGTTAAAGAAAAACGCTAGTGTGAAAGTACCCTTAGAAATAGAAAAAAAAACAAAAAAAAAACCTTCCCAAGCAGTGAGATCTGAGCTGCGATTGGATAGCGCTACAGCCTGGGAGAAGGAACGCCCAGGGCAAAACAGGGCAGACTCTGCCTAGTAGAACCAATTCTGTGAAGATACCGGAGGACAGAGCAGGCGAATGGAGCGGCGCCCCGGAATAATAGTAAGTGCAGTGAGATCCCAGGGTGCCGCTCTATGTAGCCTCATAATTATCTTACAATGTTTGGACCGATAAAAGGTCCTCTTTAAGGCCCTGAGGGTTTATTTTGCGTTTTATTTTTTTATTGTTCACATGGCCATGAGGACTTGTTTTTGCGGGACAAGTTGTACTTTCAAACACCACCATTAATATTGCATATGATGTAGTGGGAAGCGAAATGGGGTGAAATTGCACAAAATTTTTTTTTTGTTTTAATAGTGATAAAAAAATTAATTTAAATAGTAGGGGGAAAAAATCTGTCATTTTTTGTTGCCATATTTTGACCCCTATAACTTTTTTGCGGGGCGGTCTGAACTTTTCATTGATAACATTCTGGGGTGAGTATGACTTTTTGATCACTTTTTATTTAATATTTTTTGTAGAAAATAAAAGGGCATTTCTCCTGTAACTGGGGCTACTATGTCAGCCCCCAGTTACAGGAGAAATCAACAATGAAAAAAAAATGAAAAAGTGAAGTAAATGTCCCCCAGAGGTCTTGTATGACCTTATGGGGGACGAAAAGTGTGAAATAAAAAAATAAAGTGTTGAAAAAATAAAATAAAAAAAAGGTTTCACATGTAAAAAAAAAAATCCCCAAGTAAGGGGAAAAAAAAAATGTTAAAAATAGAAAAAATAAAATACATATTTGGTATTGCCGTGTCCGTAAAAAACAGCTCTATAAAAATATCACATGACCTAACCCCTCAGGTGAACACTGTAAAAAAAATAAAAAAAAAATAAACAAACACTGTCAAAACAAGCAATTTTTGTCACCTTACATCACAAAAAGTGCAACACCAAGTGATAAAAAATGTGTATGTTCCACTAAATGGTACCAATAAAACCGTCACCTCATCCCGCAAAAAATGAGCCCCTACATAAGAAAAGCTCTCAAAAAATAAAAAATAAACTATAGCTCTTAGAACATGGTCTCCATATGGTTTTAAAAATGCTATTGTGTAAAACTTTAATAAATAAGAAAAAGTATACATATTAGGTATCGCCACGTCCGTAAATCTGCTCTATAAAAATGTCACTTGACTGAACCCCTCAGGTGAACGCTGTAAAAAAAAAAAAAAAAATAGAAACTGTGCTAAAAATACCCATTTTTTGGTCACCTTGCCCCATAAAGTGTTATAATGAATGATCAAAAAAATCATATGTACCCAAAAATAGTAGCAATTAAACTGGCACCTTATCCCCTAGTTTCCAAAATGGGATCACTTCTTGGGAGTTTCTACTGTAAGGGTGCATCAGGGGGCTTCAAATGGGACACTGCGCCCTGCAGTGTGCCCATACAGCAGTTTATGACCACATGTGGGGTCAGGGCTCCAGACTAAAAAAAAATATCAAGGAGCCATTGGCTCCTAACCTGAAAAATTTAGGAGCCAAATTACATTTTTAGTCGCCAAATTTAAAATACATGTAATTACGGTATAACAGATACTGGAGATCCTGACAGACCGATGAACATGAACAGATCCCTAACGTCAGAACCTGATCAGAAAGGGAATAATTAGTATTCGGCTACTTTCACACTTGCGGCAGTGTGATCCGGCAGGCAGTTCGGTCGTCGCAACTGCCCGCCGGATCCGCCGCTGACTGAAAGCATTTGTGAGACTGATCCGGATCACAAATGCGTTGCAAGGATGGGTCAGTCTCTCCGCATGTCATGCGGACAGACGGATCAGTCTTGTATTTTTACCGGTCTGCGCATGCCGGAAGGACAGATCCGGCATTCCGGTATTTTGAATGCCGGATCCGGCACTAATACATTCCTATGGGAAAAAATGCCAAGTCTTCAGTTTTTTTGGCCGGAGATAAAACCGTAGCATGCTACGGTTTTATCTTTTGCCTGATCAGTCAAAATGACTGAACTGAAGACATCCTGATGCATCCTGAACGGATTACTCTCCATTCAGAATGCATGGGGATATGCCTGATCAGTTCTTTTCCGGTATAGAGCCCCTGTGACGGAACTCTATGCCGGAAAAGAAAAACGCTAATGTGAAAGTACCCTATGTGAGGCTGGTCACCCTGATGCCTCAGATACAGCCCTCCATTCACAGCAGCCTGTATTCTGCTGCATCAGGGGGCACTTCTGATACCACCCGAGAAGGACCTGAGGGCCCAGAGCAGAGCTCCTGCAGTCAGCCTGCTTTGTCCTCAGGTGACTCCCGCTGGCCGCAGGTAAGTCGTCCTCAGTGAGCCCACAGCAGGCAGCTCCCCCTCACCCGCCGGGCACAGAAGGCACCACTGACCGTGTTTTTCTTCTGCATCATCCGCTCCATCTTCTTAGCGATACGGATGATCTCCCGATTGGTTGCGCTCATTTTGGCTCTGCCCTGCTCCCCGAACACCAGTGCCACTCACACAGCAGCCCCGAGAACAACAGAGTTTCCCGCTAAGAGCGCCTACCTCACACACCCCGGCTGAAAGCTGCTCCCGACACTGCCAAAAAGCGAGGCCGCCGCTAAGTTGTCATGACTGTGGGCTCTGCCTCTTCCTGTTTACAGCACCATGGACACTTACTTCAGCTCCGCTCCATTCCTGTCTGTTTCTCTAGGAGTCTGAGATGACAGTGCGTCACTTATGCCTGTGCCCCGCCACAATATCCAGCTACAGCGCGGCAGCCTGGTCGCAAATGGCGACAAGGCTAAAAAGTCTTGTCGCCATCTGCAAATTTTAAGGCGCATTGGCGACCATTTTAGTCGCCATCTGGAGCGCTGAGTTGTTTTTAGCAGACTCTGGCACTTGGCGGGACTGTGTCAGACCGGAGACTGCAAAGAGTAAGGAGCGTAGCGATGCAATCTGCAGCTGGGGTGGATGTAACTCAGGATCAGTACAGGATAAGTAATGTATGTACACAGTGACTGCACCAGCAGAATAGTGAGTGCAGCTCTGGAGTACATTGTAGGCTGTACAAATGGCGGAGTGCTCCCTCAATACCGCCACACGTGCGGATACTGATGGATCTGGTCACAATTGCACTTATCAGGCTCACACAAGAAAAGGTGCGCGCCCCCCCCCCCCCCCCCCAACACTTCTGCATAAAATTGGAGATGCGCAGAGAAAGTGGGGGGGGGGGGGGGGGGGGGAGAGATACTGGGCAGCGGCAGCCATTAGCAAGTGGGGGGGTGATCAGCAGTCATCTCGCCACTTGCTAATGTTAAGTATGTAAAGGGTTAATAGAAGCCGCACTGGTCAAGACACTAAAAAGCCAGTGAACCATATCTCTTTCAAAAGTCCGTGCTTAGGAGATAACCTCCCCTCCTACTAAGCACGACAATTGAAAGAGATATGGTTCACTGGCTTTTTAGTGTCTTGACCAGTGCGGGCTCCTATTAACCCTTTTATTCCCTTATTAAGAATGTTTGTGAGCCCAGGCAGGGAGCTCACACGGAGCACCAGCAGCGGCCCCCTGAGTGTTATCAGGGTTGTAAAGACAAGGATTAGCCTTTATCAGCGCAGGGGTGAGTGACTGTCTCTTTGTGGATTGTTAATTATTCCTTCTCAAGCTAACCTCCGTTCTATGGAGCAGTCCGCATGGCGTGGCTCCCTGTCTTCTTCATTACTCTGACTGAGATCAAGCGTCTGCTGTCAGTGCTGTGTTCAGCACAGGAGAATGGGGGCGGGGTGAGAGGAGCAGCCAATGGCAGGGCAGCCCGGGAATACTAAGACCAATCAGCAGCCTCCTCTCTAACAGAGCTCTATCCACTGTGCGGAGCTCTGTTATTGGATTGCCTTCTGCCTGCTGGATGAAATGCCGATCTTCTTAAAGCGGCAGAGCAGCGGAGGGTCTAGGCGCAAATGGCGACAAGACTACAAAGTCTTGTCGCCATTTCACAATTCTAAGTCGCATTGGCGACCATTTTGGTCGCCATCTGGAGCCCTGGGGGTGTTTCTGTAAACCGCAGAATCTGGATAATAAATATTGAGATTTGTTTGGCTGTTAACCATCGATGTGTTAAAGAAAAAATTGGATTAAAATGAAAAATCTGCCAAAAAGTGAAATTAAAAAAATTGATCTCCATTTTCCTTTAATTCTTATGGAACGCCTAAAAGGGTTAACAAAGTTTGTAAAATCGGTTTTAAGTAACTGGAGGGGTGTAGTTTCTACAATGGGGTCATTTATGGGGGTAACTACTATGTAAGCCCCACAAAGTGACTTCAGACCTTAAAAAGTGGGTTTTGGCAATTTTCTTATTTTAAAGAATTGCTTCTAAACTTCTAAGCCTTCTAACTACCTAAAAAAATAAAATGACATTTCCCAAATGATGCCAACATAAAGTAGACATGTGGGGTATGTTAAGTAATAAATATTTTATGAGGTATCACTTTCAGTTTTAAAAGCAGAGAAATTGAAATTTAGAAAATTGCGAATTTTTCAAAATGTTTGGTAAATTTGGGATTTTTTCATAAATAAAGGTGAAATATATTGACTAAAATTTAGGACTATCATGAAGTACAATGTGTCACGAGAAAATCTCTGAATGACTTGGATGAGTAAAGGCATTCCAAAGTTAATACCACAAAATAAGATATGTCAGTTTTGCAAAATTAGGCCTGGTCAGGAAGGGGGCAAATGGCCCAGATGGCAAGTGGTTAAACAATAGAAATCCTATCAAGAAAGTAGAAGTCGCAGGGGGCTTCTACCCATGCAGAACATGTACAGGCTGCAAAAAAATCCCATGATAAAAAATTTTTAATGCAGATAATGAACACCGATAAATCATACAGGCCAACTATAAAACATTTTATAACCTGTAACAGTAAGGGGGTAATATACACAATAATGTGCCCCTGCAAAAAAGTTTATGTTGGTCGCACTAAGAGACCCCTGAAAAAGAGGATAGGGGAACATATATACAATATAGAAAGGAAACATGAGGGCCATCTATTGTCCCGTTATTATAAAATAAAACAGACGGAGTTTTGCTGGCTCAAACTTCTGCGGAATAGAAATAAGAAAAATAAAAGAGGTGGCGACTTTATCAAGGAAATGTCCAGAGCAGAGGCTAAATGGATATTTAATATGGATTCACTAATACCGAATGGCCTAAATGCCGAAATAGAGCTGTTTGCTTTTGACTAACAGCCATATTCGTAGCTCTGCACAATAGAGGCACAGAAGGAGTTAATTATCAGTAGCGAGCGCATAAATAGAGACAGCACAAGTAGCCATGTAACACTCCATGATGAAGAACAGCATCTGTTCGAAATGCGTTTGAGGCATTTTTGGCATCTGAGGTCACCGGTGACTAAGGAAGTGACGTCTCGCTGCTTCTAGTGAGCGCAAAACATTCTATACTCCTACCTGTTGCAGCATTGCGCCGCCGGCCGGGGCATGAGGCAGCACGCCACTAAAGCAGCCTACATACAAACTTACATCTCTGACCTTGGCATCAGCGATCCCTGACCTCAGCGAGATGTGACATCTGCATCCAGCAGGAATCAACTAATGTACAAACAGGTACACCGTCTGTATAGGAGATAGCTATACTGTTACTAACCTGTGTGCATTATGGTGGATAGCATATCGCATAACCCCACCAACTCTCACTGTACTAATTCTAACAAAACTCCAGAGCACGGTATCGTTATTATTAACACATTTTATGCTTTTTCTTAGTGCAGCAGGCATTGCGGTCCTGCTGCAATACCACTGCCACACAAAAGTGGAACACACAGAGCACCACTGAAGCAACTTTATTATAGTGCTTATTACAGACATGTTTATTCCAGCCACACCAAAAGGTCAGGAGCTTTATCGCCTTCTGAGCGGTCGGTATGGTTGTAATAACTAAGGTCTGGGATATCAGCAGCAGTGTCACCATCTATAAATACGTACCTTCCCCTTCCTACACCGTGTGAACCTCTGCACTGGAGGATCACATTATTATCATCATATACAATGGACAGGTAGGACACATACCAATATACTGTTTACAAGGTACCTTTGAACACAGTAATGTTTGACTCCCACCACTGTGTACAGAGTTGTGTGACCCTCTGTACAAGGTATACAGTGAAATATGACCCCCTCCACCACTGTATATAGAGATGTGTGAGCCCCTGTACACTGAATACAATGATATGTTAACACCCCCCCCCCCCCCCCCCCAACACCACTGTATATAGAGATGTGAGCCCCACTGAGGAAGGGGCTAGGAAAAGACCCTGAAACGCGCCTGGTTGCTTCAAGACCCGCACATCAGCTGATGAATACGTACTGATTCCAATATCCTGGAATCGGAGCCCTCGATTTTTCGGCATAGCGTGAACGCCTCGATTTAAAATAAACTCGGTCCTGCTAACTGCGAGACCCCACCTGAATACCTCCCATATTTGAAAAAGTTGGGAAGACCACTGGAGATCGTTTATACTGGGGAACTACTTGAACCGCTCCAGCTGACAAACCACAATCAGGTACCGCCAGATCTGACATTGTTAGCCACGTGGGACGCCACTGTGTGCTCAAGTCACGGCAATTGGACTATATCGAGAGGTGTTATCACAGCATTTCATTCAATGAATATAAAAAATTAGCATATTGTGATAAAGTTCATTATTTTCTGTAATGTACTGATAAACATTAGACTTTCATATATGTTAGATTCATTACACACCAACTGAAGTAGTTCAAGCCTTTTATTGTTTTAATATTGATGATTTTGGCATACAGCTCATGAATACCCAAATTTCCTATCTAAAAAAATTAGCATATTTCATCCGACCAATAAAAGAAAAGTGTTTTTAATACAAAAAAAGTCAACCTTCAAATAATTATGTTCAGTTATGCACTCAATACTTGGTCGGGAATCCTTTTGCAGAAATGACTGCTTCAATGCGGTGTGGTATGGAGGCAATCAGCCTGTGGCACTGCTGAGGTGTTATGGAGGCCCAGGATGCTTCGATAGCGGCCTTAAGCTCATCCAGAGTGTTGGGTCTTGCGTCTCTCAACTTTTTCTTCCCAATATCCCACAGATTCTCTATGGGGTTCAGGTCAGGAGAGTTGGCAGGCCAATTGAGCACAGTAATACCATGGTCAGTAAACCATTTACCAGTGGTTTTGGCACTGTGAGCAGGTGCCAGGTCGTGCTGAAAAATGAAATCTTCATCTCCATAAAGCTTTTCAGCAGATGGAAGCATGAAGTGCTCCAAAATCTCCTGATAGCTAGCTGCATTGACCCTGCCCTTGATAAAACACAGTGGACCAACACTAGCAGCTGACATGGCACCCCAGACCATCACTGACTATGGGTACTTGACACTGGACTTCAGGCATTTTCTTCTCCCCAGTCTTCCTCCAGACTCTGGCACCTTGATTTCCGAATGACATGCAAAATTTGCTTTCATCCGAAAAAAGTACTTTGGACCACTGAGCAACAGTCCAGTGCTGCTTCTCTATAGCCCAGGTCAGGCGCTTCTGCCGCTGTTTCTGGTTCAAAAGTGGCTTGACCTGGGGAATGCGGCACCTGTAGCCCATTTCCTGCACACGCCTGTACACGGTGGCTCTGGATGTTTCTACTCCAAACTCAGTCCACTGCTTCCGCAGGTCCCCCAAGGTCTGGAATCGGTCCTTCTCCACAATCTTCCTCAGGGTCCGGTCACCTCTTCTCGTTGTGCAGCGTTTTCTGCCACACTTTTTCCTTCCCACAGACTTCCCACTGAGGTGCCTTGATACAGCACTCTGGGAACAGCCTATTCGTTCAGAAATTTCTTTCTGTGTCTTACCCTCTTGCTTGAGGGTGTCAATGATGGCCTTCTGGACAGCAGTCAGGTCGGCGGTCTTACCCATGATTGCGGTTTTGAGTAATGAACCAGGCTGGGAGTTTTTAAAAGCCTCAGGAATCTTTTGCAGGTGTTTAGAGTTAATTAGTTGATTCAGATGATTAGGTTATTAACTCGTTTAGAGAACCTTTTCAAGATATGCTAATTTTTTGAGATAGGAATTTTGGGTTTTCATGAGCTGTATGCCAAAATCATCAATATTAAAACAATAAAAGGCTTGAACTACTTCAGTTGGTGTGTAATGAATCTAAAATATATGAAAGTCTAATGTTTATCAGTACATTACAGAAAATAATGAACTTTATCACAATATGCTAATTTTTTTAGAAGGACCTGTATGTCGAATTTGTTAGAATAATCGAATGGAGCTCATTGAATACGAATCTTGTCTAGACATTTGTTCGAAAATTTACTGGACATTTTGACGAACATTTATTTATTTTCAGAACATTGAATTTTAGAACATTAAATCTCAAGGGTTTTATATGCCATGGAAAACATCCATACCACTCTCCATTATTTTATTGTACATTTATTATTATATTGTCCATCACTATATCATGTTCAGACTGGAATAATATATGGTTTTCCACTGTTTTAGTGCAATCAGTCAGATTATTGTTTTAGTACTGTATATTTTAGTCGTTGAATCTGCATCAGGTGTAATAAATATCGTCACCATCAGTTATATGTGTACGCATCTCTGTTTGGCCTAGGTGGTGAGTGCTCAGTTTTTTAATTTTTCACATTTTCAATTTTCCTTATGACTGGGTGAGTCATTAGGCGTGTTAGCACCCAATCCACAGATATAGACACTCCGCCTACCAGGTATATAGAACTCCGGCGTTTCAAAAATGGTTGGCTGCATACAAGTATCTGGATTATCAAATATGTATATATGATGTCTATTATGCATAAAACTAGGTAATAGCATCCTCCTTATATACACTTCATAGTGGATGGTCCATATTTCTACATTTTATGTGCATAAATATTATTTTATAGGACTGAGCATGGTGGAGGACGTGTGCGTCTGAGCTCCTCGCCGTAAGCCCGGTCTTTTAGCCTTTTTCATAGCTACCCAACGGGGAAGATTGGTAGAGACAAGAGGGGAGAGGTGGAGAGCACCGCGAAACTGAAAAGCTCGCAAAGCAACATGAGTAAATACCTCAGTAAAAAGACCTCGTCTCAGCCAGAGCAGGGTAAGGCAGCACGGCATGCTCCTGCTGTGGAGACGCGGGAAGACTACTCTGATGGTGACAGCTCAGATGCCTGCTCTGAAATACAAGGGGAGCGTGACGCCTTACCGATCACCAGAGCCTTCCTGCAGCAGTCGCTAGCGCAATCACTGGACAAAGCTTTGTCGCCAGTCCTGAAGGAGCTATCGGACATTAAAACAGAGGTCCTGCATATGGGCCACAGAGTGGAGGCCCTGAAGGACTCACACTCCCTCAGCACAGTGCAGGGACGCAATCGCAACTGGCCTCGGTTTGCAAACAGGTAAACACCGCTTTCTTATACCTGGAGGACTAGGAGAACAGAGGCCGACGCAAGAACATTCGCCTGAGAGGCATTCCTGAGTCGGTTACCGCAGAAGAGCTGACACCTACTGCGCGCCATTTGTTTGAGTTGCTTGTGGGCAAAAAGCGCGCAGACGCCATTGTTATTGAACGCGCCCATAGGGCCCTGCGGGCGAAACCGCCGGCCACAGAACCTCCCAGGGATGTGGTTTGTGCTCTCTATCTGGACACTGCGGCCTTGCTTAAAGCTGCAAGAGAGGCCGGCGACCTCCTGTTGGAGGAGCATAAAATCCTATTCTTCCAGGACTTAGCGGCCAGCACGCTGGCGAAACGGAGAGCTTTTCCCCCACTAACCAATGCCTTAAGGGAGAAGAAACTCCCTGTAAAGTGGCTCTTTCCTTTTGGCTAAGATGTGGGATGCATTACAGATGGAGCCCCTAGACATTCCACCATGGCTACCGACGTCTTTCCCGCCAGATTTACCTCAGCTCCCGCAGAACCTGCAGTGGCAGACGGCGAGCAAGGGCCGCTCACCGAGGAAGAAAGCTGCCAGAGAAGCAGGACTTTGATTCTATAAGAGAAGTCTCACTTTCTAGACGATATATGCTGTATGTTCCAGCTTTTCCACTGAGGTAGCAGGGTAATTTTTCCCCCATCTAGGGGGCTTAACACAAACCTACACATTAGCCTTCATGTGTTAACCCTTAGTTTTTTAGGTTGCTTTAAGCTATAACTACGGGTATTCTTTTATTACTGGCCTGATAGACCGGGTGGACGGAGATGGGTCCTGTAACCTCTCCACACATGCCGCGCCCCCCCTGGCCTTGTTTACTTGGCCAGCGTGTGCTTTATAGCGTCACGAGACGCCATTGGGCTCTTCAGACCATTTGTTATGTTCATATTCACTTTTAACTGTTGTTGTTCAAGTCCTGTCTGTTTAAGTCCTTTGTAATGCTATTCTTCTAGATAACTGCTTACTTGGATATGGCTAAAGTGAAAATATACTCCCTTAATATTAATGGTGCTAATATCCCTCAAAAGAGGAGTCAGTTGTACCACACCTTAAAGGAGGAACGTGTTCATATAGCCTTTATACAGGAGACTCACTTCAGACATATGCATATACCTAATTTGATCAGCAAACAATTTCCCATGTGGTATCATGTGTCCCACTCATCGGCCTCCAAGGGTGTCTCTATAGGGGTGGGGAAGAATGTCCAGTTTCAAATGTTAGCTACAATGGCAGATCCAGAGGGCAGACACCTATTGGTCAAGGGGAAAATCCTTAACTTAACGGTCACTATGGCTAATTTGTACATCCCCAACTGTAACCAGATTCAGTGGATTTTAAGGACGCTTGACATCCTGAAACCCTTTGCAGAAGGTTTATTGATCATGGGAGGGGATCCGAATATGATCTTTGACTCCATGAAAGACACCACATCTAGAGGTAGGAGCACGCCGTTTAAACAACTTCGCAAACTTTACCTTGCACTGTCAGATTTAGGAGTCTCAGATGTTTGGAGATTGTTACATCCAGAAGATAAATATTATACGTTCCACTCTAGAGTACACGATTAGTACCAGAGGCTGGACTATATTTTCTTATCTAATCAAGCACCCCCGCTGGTTACGGAGGCCACGATAGACAATGCGGTTATTTCTGATCATGCCCCCATAAGTGTAAGCGTAAAGTTTGCGGAATTGCCGCGTAGATCCTGGACCTGGCGGTTAAACACTACGCTGATAGATGATGAGACCCATGCGCAGTCAATTTCACAAAAATTTAGGGACTACTTCGATATGAATCAGATCTAACAATATGAATCAGATCTCGAGCCCCATTCTGTGGGAAGCTCACAAAGAGGTGATTAGAGGGGAACTTATTAGTCTGGGCACTAGGTTAAAGAGGCAGAGAGTGAAAGAATTGAACTCATTATTACAAATATCTACGCTTGAAAGAATCCACAAAAAAAAAAAAAATCGCAGTCAAGTGAGGTGTATAACACACTAACTTCCCTACGCAGGCAGGTGAGAGATCTCTTTAATGTTAAAACTGCTAAAATATTGCAGGCCCTGCGCTTTAAACATTACCTCCACGGTAACAATAGCTCCAAACTAATGTCCGCTCTTTTAAAGCATCAGAGAGATAAATCCTTTATTCAGGCGATAAAATCCTCAAACGGTAATAGACTCACCAATACGCCAGCCATAGCGAAGGAGTTCTGTAAGTTTTATGGTTCCCTATATCGGGCCCTTGCCCCGATATAGACTTGCAGATTAAGGAATGTCTACGTTCCATTAAGATTCCATCAGTTTCAGAGGCGAATAGCCTTGAGTTACTGAAACCTTTCACTGCAGAAGAGGTGGCACGAGTTCTAGATACCATTCCGTCCGAGAGGTCCCCAGGTCCGGATGGGTTCCCCATTGATTATAAGAAGTTTAGAGAGGTCCCTTACTTTGTCCGCTTATGCAACTCTTTACCCAGAGGGGGGACTCTGCCCCCACAGGCTCAGGCAGCGCATATAACAGTGATACATAAGGAGGGGAAAGACCAAGAAGCATGCGGAAGCTACAGGCCAATTTCCCTGCGTAACACTGATTTGAAGTGGTGGGCGAAATTACTTAGTGCTAGGATTTCTAAGCTTCTGCCTGGGCTTGTGGGGGAGGAGCAAGGGGGGTTCTTCCCTGGACAGGAGGGGAGACAATGTTAGTAGGGTAGTCCATGCTGTTTGCCATGCTAAGAGGAATCGAGTCCCAATGGAACACCTGGATACAGATAAGGAGAAGGCGTTCGACAGTCAGCTGGCTGTACATGCGTAGTACATTGGAGGCATTTGGTTTTCCAGAACAGTTTATTGATGCCATATTTTCACTATACTCATCGCCATCAGCATGCGTCATGGTGAATGGGACTCTGTCGGACGCCTTCTTGATATGCAATGGCACGCGGCTGGGATGCTGGGATGCCCCCCCCCCATGCTCTTTATACTCGCA
Source organism: Bufo gargarizans (assembly GCF_014858855.1). Taxonomy (NCBI): domain Eukaryota; kingdom Metazoa; phylum Chordata; class Amphibia; order Anura; family Bufonidae; genus Bufo; species Bufo gargarizans. The sequence continues at coordinate 336,476,300 of NC_058080.1, read as the reverse complement.
GTAGAGACCTTCTAAAATTTAGGCAAACCCCTGCTATACAGGGGCTGAGCTTAGGCACATATACCCACAAAATGGCGGCGTTCGCCAATGATTTACTCCTTATGTTGACTGACCCTGTGAAAGCCATGAGCAAGGTTTTGACAATTTTCTAGCAGTTCGGAACACTGTCCAACTTTAAGATCAACCTGGATAAGTCCGAAGCATTAGGTATAGCCCTCTCCCCTGCGCAACAATTTAGACTTAAGAGGATGACACCCTTCAAGTGGCCACCAACTTCCATTAAATACTTGGGATTTAATATTGCTAATGATCCGGGACTACTGTTTAGACTGAATTTCCCTCCTCTGCTAAATAAGATTGAAACTTTCCTAACAAAAAGCTCTCTGCCATTCCTTTCTTGGCTAGGGAGGAAAAATGTGATTACGGCTTACATACTGCCTCAGCTGTTATACACCCCAAGATCTCTTCCATTGTACTTACCGGCCATTTACCTAGCTAAGATCAGACGGATAATAGGGAAATACATCTGGGCGAGCAAAAGAGCTAGACTTCCATTTGTACTGCTCACTAGGAGAAGGAAACAGGGGGGCATATCACTCCCTGATGTAGAGCAATATGTACAAGCTATACACCTGGAGAGATGGATTGCCTTGGTGGGGCTCACACCCCCACCAACATGTGGAGATGGAGCGTGCCCTAATGGGAAACTCAGCAGATTATATGCTGTGGTTCCCTTTCAAAAAGCCGGATAAGGATTCCCTGATTAGCGTCATCACGAAAAGCACTGTTATTGCATGTAGAAGAACAGGGGCGCTTAACATGGGGAGGTGGAAACTGTCACATCTGACACCACTTAGAATGTTGCCCCAGATACTAAATAAATCATATGTAGAATCTGGCCCCATCTGGAACTCCCTGCCGGGGATAGTGTTAGGAGACCTTGTGAGAACCACCCATCAGAATGATTATTATACGTCCTTCGCGGGTGGAGATAGCACCAAGTGGGATTTTTTGCAAGTTAGGGACTTTGAGATTACATGTGCCAAGTTCAAAAAATCCAAGCTTGTCCCTCTTGAGGATCCCACTTGGTTAGAAACGTATACTCTGCTTCCCAAAACACCTCCGAAATGCATCTCACTTAGGCTACTTTCACACTTGCGTTCAGAACGGATCCGTCTGCATTATATTGTAAAAAAACAAATTTTAAGTGTGAAAGTAGCCTGAAAGTCAATGAGGGACAGATCCGTTTGAAGATTGAGCCATATTGTGTCATCTTCAAACTAGGGGTGCACCGAAATGAAAATTCTGGTCCGAAACCGAAAATTCAGGATACCCCTTGACCGAAACCGAAACT
>NC_058080.1:336399946-336462446 GCF_014858855.1 Bufo gargarizans | reverse complement strand
TTTCAGTTGTTTCATACTTTTTTTGATAAGTAAGTAACTCCACATTTGTTAATTCATAGTTTTGATGCCTTCAGTGTGAATCTACAATTTTCATAGTCTTGAAAATAAAGAAAACTCTTTGAATGAGAAGGTGTGTCCAAACTTTTGGTCTGTACTGTATACACACACACATATATATATATATATATATATATACACACACATATACACACACATATATATACACAGATAGGTGTGTGTGTGTGTATATATATATATATATATATATATATATATATATCTATATCTATATATATGTTCCCCTCTGGGATTGTACTTGTATAGTCATGTGACACTATGATGTTGGATGGTCATGTGACTTAATTGTTAACATTTGATTTCACTGATAGCACTGATTTTGTAATGAATTGTGGGTATATAGATCCCACATTTTAGCACTGTTGTAGCTTGACAAAGGCCTCAGTGAGAAGGTCGAAACGTTGCTGGGAATAAAATTTGGGGTCGTCACCCTATCATCTATAACTGGAATAACTGGAAGTGCTGCCCCTTCATTCGGTGAATATATGTGGTGGAGGAGAAGCCAGCCTCTCTAAAGAATCTTGCACCCAGTGCACAACGTCTGACTGTGCTTCTGCACTATTTGCGGTATATATATATATATATATATATATATATATATATATATATATATATATATATATATATATATATATATATATATATATATATACACACACACACACACACACACACACACATATAGTACAGACCAAAAGTTTTGACACACCTTCTAATTCAAAGAGCTTTCTTTATTTTCATGACTATGAAAATTGTAGATTCACACTGAAGGCATCAAAACTATGAATTAACACATGTCGAATTATATACATAACAAAAAAAGTGTGAAACAACTGAAAATATGTCATTCTAGGTTCTTCAAAGTAGCCACCTTTTGCTTTGATTACTGCTTTGCACACTCTTGGCATTCTCTTGATGAGCTTCAAGAGGTAGTCATCTGAATTGGTTTTCACTTCACAGGTGTGCCCTGTCAGGTTTAATAAGTGGGATTTCTTGCCTTATAAACGACGTTGGGACCATCAGTTGCGTTGTGGAGAAGTCAGGTGGATACACAGATTATAGTCCTACTAAATAGACTGTTATAATTTGTATTATGGCAAGAAAAAAGCAGCTAAGTAAAGAAAAACGAGTGGCCATCATTACGAAAAATTGGGAAAAATTTGAAAGTGTCCCCAAGTGCAGTCACAAAAACCATCAAACGCTACAAAGAAACTGGCTCACATGCAGACTGCCCCAGGAAAGGAAGACCAAGAGTCACCTCTGCTGCGGAGGATAAGTTTATCCGAGTCACCAGCCTCAGAAATCGCAGGTTAACAGCAGCTCAGATTAGAGACCAGGTCAATGTCACACAGAGTTCAAGCAGCAGACACATCTCTAGAACAACTGTTAAAAGGAGACTGTGTGAATCAGGCTTTCATGGTAGAATATCTGCTAGGAAACCACTGCTAAGGACAGGCAACAAGCAGAAGAGACTTGTTTGGGCTAAAGAACACAAGGAATGGACATTAGACCAGTGGAAATCTGTGCTTTGGTCTGATGAGTCCAAATTTGAGATCTTTGGTTCCAACCACCGTGTCTTTGTGCGACGCAGAAAAGGTGAACGGATGGACTCTACATGCCTGGTTCCCCCAGTGAAGCATGGAGGAGGTGTGATGGTGCTTTGCTGGTGACCCTGTTGGGGATTTATTCAAAATTGAAGGCATACAGAACCAGCATGGCTACCACAGCATCTTGCAGCGGCAGGCTCTTCCATCCGGTTTGCGTTTAGTTGGACCATCATTTATTTTTCAACAGGACAATGACCCCAAACACACCGCCAGATGACCTGGCCTCCACGGTCACCGGACCTGAACCCAATCGAGATGGTTTGGGGTGAGCTGGACCGCAGAGTGAAGGCAAAAGGGCCAACAAGTGCTAAGCATCTCTGGGAAATCATTCAAGACTGTTGGAAGACCATTTCAGGTGACTACCTCTTGAATCTCAGCAAGAGAATGCCAAGAGTGTGCAAAGCAGTAATCAAAGCAAAAGGTGGCTACTTTGAAGAACCTAGAATATGACATTTTCAGTTGTTTCACACTTTTTTGTTATGTATATAATTCCACATGTGTTAATTCATAGTTTTGATGCCTTCATAGTCATGAAAATAAAGAAAACTCTTTGAATGAGAAGGTGTGTCCAAACTTTTGGTCTGTACTATACTATACATACATATATATATATATATATATATATATATATATATATATATATATATATATATATATATATACACATACATATATACATACATATACACACACACATACACACACATTATATATACGTATATATATATATATATATACACATATACACATACACACACACATACACACACACACACACACCACAATAACCGTTCAAATGCCCCATGATAAATTTATACGTAGTAAGAGATTTATCTATAGGGTCCAAATTATTTTTTCTTTTATTCCTCTTATAGTCATCTTTATCTTTAAACTATTTTAAGAATAATAATGGTTAATAAAATGTTAACATAATTATCTAATGGACAAGTGCAATTTTTAAGTGCAAATAATATTTGATGTCTAAGTGCAATTCCTAGGTGCAAGTGTGCCTGTTAATTTACATCTTCATGCTGGGATATTTACTTTTACTTTGCAGCTGCGCCTCCCACACAACCTGTCTGAGGGAGCTCCTCCAGGGAAGCATGTCACGTTGAATAGGTTAGAAAAATTATGGTATTTATAGCCAGTACATTTTGTATGATATAAATAGTTCATAGAATTGGCTATTTTCTGGGGCACTTCGGATTTTTGATACTTAAGGTGGCCAACCCCTTTAACCACCTCAGCCCCCCTAGCTTAAATACCCTTAACCAGACCACTTTTTACAATTCTGCACTACACTACTTTCACGGTTTATTCCTCGGTCATGCAACTTACCACCCAAATGAATTTTACCTCCTTTTCTTCTCACTAATAGAGCTTTATTTATTATTCTACATGTCTTTGATTAAAAAAAAAAAAAAAAATGGTTTGGGTAAGTTATAGCGTTTACAAACTATGGTACAAAAATTTGAATTTCCGCTTTTTGAAGCAGCTCTGACTTTCTGACCACCTGTCATGTTTCCTGAGGTTCTATAATGCCCAGACAGTAGAAACCCCCCACAAATGACCCCATTTCGTAAAGTAGACACCCTAAGGTATTCGCTGATGGGCATAGTGAGTTCATCGAACTTTTTATTTTTTGTCACAAGTTAGCGGAAAAATTATGATTTTTAATTATTTTTTTTTCCTTACAAAGTCCGATATTCCACTAACTTGTGACAAAAAAAATAAAAATTCCATGAACTCACTATGCCCATCATGAAATACCTTGGGGTGTCTTCTTTCCAAAATGGGGTCACTTGTGGGGTAGTTATACTGCCCTGGCATTTTAGGGGCCCAAATGCGTGAGAAGTAGTTTGAAATCAAAATCTGTAAAAAAAAATGCCCTGTGAAATCCAAAAGGTGCTCTTTGGAATGTGGGCACATTGGCCCACATAGGCTGCAAAAAAGTGTCACACATGTGGTATCGCCGTACTCAGAAGAAGTTGGGGAATGTGTTTTGGGGTGTCATTTTACATATACCCATGCTGGGTGAGAGAAATATCTCGGCAAGAGACAACTTTTCCAATTTTTTTATACAAAGTTGGCATTTGGCCAAGATATTTATCTCACCCAGCATGGGATATTTGAAAATGACACCCCAAAACACATTGCCCAACTTCTGCTGAGTACGGCGCTACAACACGTGTGACACTTTTTTGCAGCCTAGATTACCAAAGGTGCTTTAGGGCCCCTAAAAAGCCAGGGCAGTATAAATACCCCACATGTGACCCCATTTTGGAAAGAAGACACCCCAAGGTATTCAATGAGGGGCATAGCGAGTTCATAGAAATTTTTTATTTATTTTTTGCACAAGTTAGCAGAAATTTATATATATTTTTTTCTCACAGTCTCCATTTCCGCTAACTTGAGACAGAAATGTCAAACTTCCATGGACCAAATATGCCCCTCAGCGAATACCTTGGGGTGTCTTCTTTCCAAAATGGGGTCATTTTTTGGGTGTTTGTACTGCCCTGGCATTTGAGGATCTCTGCAATCATTACATGTATGACCAGCATTAGGAGTTTCTGCTATTCTTATATTGAGCATACGGAGATTTTTTTTCCGTTAAGCCTCTGGGCTGAAAGAAAAAATGAACGGCATGGATTTCTTCATTCGCATCGATCAATATGGATGAAAAAATCACTGCCCTAACAAAAAAAAAAAAAAAAAAAAAGTAAAGAAAAGCAGCAATTAATGGCGATTAGAATAGAGAAAGGCGCTCATAGGGTGAGTATGTTCAATAAAAGATAAAATCTGCTATAGAAAGTAGTTTGCTCACCTATTGGGGTTGCACCAATTTGGGCGCAACCACAATGAAGACCGAAAGACAGAATCCGAGAAGCACGAGGGGGACGCTGACTGAAATAAAAAATAAAAAGGAGGGGAAAGGCGTCTGCCAGGACATAGGAGCTCTGCCCAACATCCATACCCACTTAGCTCGTATGCCCTGGCAAACCCGATTTCTCCATTCACATCAATCGATGTGGATGAATAAATCATCGCTGGGATTTATATATTTTTTTTTATATATACAAAGTGTTAGCCAAAGAATATGAACACCGCCGCCTCCTCAGCTCATATGCCTCGGCAAACGTATCTTTTACTGCAGAAGAGAAATCTCATCTTGCAGCGCTGCATACACGGACTTTTGTGTAATCTGACAGCAGCGCAATGCTTCTATCAGAATGCACATCAATGCTGCAGCTACTCGATCGGTTGGTCCACCTGGAAAGTAAAAAAAAAACAAAAAACAACAAAAATGAAAAAACCAGGCCGCAACGCAATAAATTTATTAACTTTATAATAACATTTAAACGGAACATATAAACTAACTTTTTGAACAGAACGTTAACTTTTTTGCTTACTGGTGATTTTTATATTTTTTTTTACCTTTATAGGACAAACCTCTCCTTCCCCATGGGACAATGTGCAAAGCTCATAGATCATACCAGTGTATTACAGTATTGCGGCAGCAGCAGGGAGCGCACGGTGTCATAGCAACCCATGACGCCGTGCGCTCCTGCTCTCGGCAGGGATCCAGGCTGCGGTTCCACGGCCCGCACAGGCTGTGAAACACGGCCGTGTGCATTCGGCCTTACTGTAGAGAACAAAATTATTATATGCAGCCAACTGAATTAAATATACAGACAGCTTCTTATACAAGCGTCTGGTGCGTCGGGAAACTAAATACGGAGCCAACATCTAGTCATTGAAGTCCACCGCTCCCATGAGCGAATTATAGTCGTGGACACAGAGGGGCTTTACAATGACACTGGTTGCTCGTTCAATTTGGATTGTCGTGTCTGCGTGAATGGAGGAGAGCATTTAAACGTCACGCTTGTCTCTCCATTTCACCGCGAGCAGTTCTTCATTACACAAGGCAGCCCTCTCCCCCCTTGCAAGACGGGTGGTAACGAGCCATTGGGGGAAGCCCCTGCGACTAGGTCGCGCGGTGCCACAGCAGCCAATCTGTTCTAGGAACAAATGCCTGAAGAGGGGCACACTTGTGTAGAAATTGTCCACATGTGACACTAATACTATTATAGATCTGACTGTGATCAGTTCTGATCACTTACAGACACTATAAAAGTACAAATGCTGATTAGCGATACGCTAATCAGCGAATCAGTGACTGCGGTGCGGTGGGCGCTAACTGATTGCTAACTACCTAACCAAGGGGCATCAGTCAATACCAGTGGAAAAAAAAAATGTGACAGTTTACACTGATCACTTTTTTCCCCTTTAACTAGGTGATTGACAGGGGCGATCAAGGGGTTAATTGGGGTGATAGAGGTTGATCTGGGGGCTAAGTGAAGTGTTTGGTGTACTCACTGAACTGTGCTCCTCTGCTGAGACCAACCGACGAAAAGAATCAGCAGAGGAGCACAGCAGCCATTTAACACCTTATATTTATAAATATAAAGTGTTAAATGGCCTGTGATTCGTTTTTTTTAAAATCATCAGCCTGCCAGCGATGATCATTGGCTGGCAGGCTGATGATGTAACACCCCCCCCCCCCCCCCCCCCGAACTTTTGCCGGCCTGCGATGCCCAAGTGCGGGCCGGCTGTGATCGCACGCCATGTATCAGAATTTCACAATGGCAACACATCATTAGGGATCGACCAATTATCGGATTTACCGATATTATCGGCTGATATTCAGGATTTTGAACGCTATCGGTATCAGCATTTATTTTGCCGATATTCCGATAGCGTACTGGGAACACAGATCACGCTGCTGACAGCGCTCTCCGTGTTCCCTCAGCAGCAGCACAGGGGAGAAGGAGCAGTGTCTCCTCCCCCTGTGCTGCTGCCGCCAATAAAAGGACAGGGGACAAGAGGAGGGGAGGAGCTATGGCCACTGCGCCACCAATGAAGCTTAATCTCTCATTTATTCATATACAGGAGGCGGGAGCTGCAGAATCACATTGCCGGCTCCCGACCTCTATGAGCGTTAGCTGCGATCTGCGGTAGTTAACTCCTCAGGTGCCGCGGATCGCAGCTACAGCTCATAGAGGTCAGGAGCCGGCTATGTGATCCTGCAGCCAGCTCCCGCCTCCTGTATATGAATAAATTAGAGATTAAGCTTCAATGGTGGCGCAGTGCGATGAGATCACCCTACTGCTGCCTATTGTTAGCCTCTGGTAATATACCTATTTCAGAGACTTTGGCTATATCACTGGTGGTGGACGCCCACAGCCTCTGTTAAATATACAACCTAGAGGTTTTGGGCTGCACTGCCTGTGGTGTTTATGTTCATGGCCTCTGTCATATACCCACGTCAGAGGTTTTGGGCTATATTATTGATAGTACACGCCTATAGCCTAGGTTAAATATACAACTGTGAGGTAGTGGCCTGTACTACCTATGGTGCATGTTTGCTCCTGATGAAATGCATTTTTAATGCATAGAAAAATGTAGAGCTTAGACCATCAAGGATAGGGGAGGGCGATCATAGCTGCAGATACACCTAGTGGAGCTAACTGTCTTTGCCCGATCTGTATCCTGCACCTGTACTATGTTAGTGCAGTGAATGTATGCCGTTGACATTCACTGTTAGGAGAGCTACCTGTTCCTATACCAGGTATCTACCTTGATGGTACTAGTTACCCAGGCCCAACATCCTGTACCTGTGGTAGCTTAGCCCCCTTAGTGTTGGTTCTAGTTGTGGGATCCATCTTTTGCCACATGGTGGCTTTTTCCGCCGCCTGTTGGCTGGTTTAGGTGAGGCCCCACAATTGAATTTAGATTTATGTTGCTGCTTTTTGCAGTGGTTCAGTAGATACCCCTTTATTCTAACAAAATAAGTTAATAAAATATTTATTATTTTGTTTTAGCGTCCTATTCTCACTTATATTTGTGTGTAATGTACCATGAGACTTATTTTTATTGTGTTTTCTATAGCATTATTTAATGTCACAATGTTTTCATAAGGTGTCTGATATATTACCCCTTTCTATTTTCAGATTCTAGTCTTGATCCATATTGATTCAGCCATGGGTGAGAACCATACCCCCTCCCCGACCCCCTCCCTTCCATTCTTCCCCTTCAACCCTTCCTGCAGAAGTGGTAGCTGCAAATACAGTGAAGGAGTTTAAGCATGCATGGGATAGGCATAAGGCCATTCTTCATATAAGATAGTATTTAGTATATTGGGCAGACGAGATGGGCCAAATGGTTCTTATCTGCCAACACATTCTATGTTTCCCTCCCTTACCAACCCCCCCCCCCCCCCCAATCTCTTTTTCCTTTTTTGTTTCCATTTTTTTTTTTTCTTCATTTCCATTTTGCTTTTTCACTTTCCTTTTTCCTTCCCTTTTCCCATGGATTTATTCTTCTTCTTTCCGCTTTCCTTCTTATTTTCTGGTCTACCTTCCCCACAATATAACATAATGTATATGATATTCCTAATATTTTCTCTATTCATCATCGCATATATCCCCTGTAGCTCCATAACAATTTCTTCTTAATCATTTTTAACACACCCAGTACTCCTAATATAAATATATCCATCTCCGGTTTCAGACTACTTTTTCACATTGGGGTTCCGTCACATAGCTTTACTATACACCTTAGCAGCGCCTATAGAGAAGGGCATAGTCTCTGCCCTCCTTTGTCCTCAGATTATGCTATGCGCCCTTTCTTTGACAACACTGACGCATGACGTCAGATATCCCGTCCCTTAGTAATCGCATTCAATGATAATGCGCATGCGTGCGCCGTCTGCTGACGTCAGACGTAGGTGCCACCTCATGAGAGACGCTATATCTTACACCTGTATATAATGGCCACAATAGGGTACGGACGCACACCTCCAGAGCAGACCCTGTATATCCAAAGTCACAGGTAAGGCCCCCCTGGCATATTCTTGCTATAGTAGTATATTAGTCATACTTCTCAAAGCCTTCATGACCGCAGCGTCTATATTATGCCTTGCCTTAGGAACATCATTCACGTCATTTTATACTTTCCTTACACTGTCTCTTTATACTACTCCTCTGGGTGCCATGTAATTGTATCCCTGGATAACTTAGCCTACCTTTTCCATATAATGGCTCATTCACTGTGTCTATCACCCCCCCCCCCCCCCCCTAACCATTTAGTGCTCCTCACCTTCCAAAAGGATCCCTGACTCCGTATATATGCCTCCTATAGCTATTACTAATATCTACTATTTAAATGCAATGACCACGATTATTTATCTATGCACCAAGGTACCAACAGTATGTTTTACATTCTATTACTGTACATGTTGTATATATTTTCCAGTTCTTTTACTCTGGTTTTGCAATTTTTACTCCTCTTTTTTCTTTTCAGCCCTGGACCACTGAGCGGTTGCTGTTTGTTGGTTCAGATTTAGATTCCTAAACTATATGATGACACCGTCCTACAGCGATATATTGTCTAGTTCAATTATAATCTCAAGCTTTGCATCACTGTTCCGTCCATAATACTTATCATTTTACTATGTATTCTTTACAGATCCCTTGATAAAGGTAGACACCGACCGAAACATTGGGGTTGTACTGCTTAACTAATTATATTGCTCGAATAATTGCTCAGCATGATAAGAACATAGTCCATTTTACAAATCACTAGTCAGACCACATGTAGTACTGTGTACAATTCTGGGCTCCTGTGAACAAAGCAGACATAGCAGAGATAGAGAGGGTTCAGATAAGGGCAACTAAAGTAATAACTGGAATGGATGGACTACAATACCTAAAAAGGTTATCAAAATTAGAATTATTCACTTTAGAAAAAAGACGACCTAGGGGAAATTCAATAACTGTGGCCCAAATAAGAATTTAATGCCCTGGGTCTCTTCATCAAGACCCAGCGCATTCAAACCAATTACTGGCATCCTCATTGGACACTTGATCACAGTATCTGAAAGGCTTTTAAAGGGGTTATCAGAGACTAAAAAATGTCCCCCATATGCCCTGGCCCCTTACTCTGAATCCCCACGCCAGTCCTGGTCCCCGCACCGCCGCTACTGCTGCTTCTCCCTGTGCATGGATGAAAAGATCTGGTGTCGGGTGGGGGTCTGGGGAGAGCAGCCAATGGTAGGTTGGGATGAGCCTGAGCCTCCCTCCCTAGCAGACAACAGATGTTTTCATCCGCGCCTAGGGAGAAGCAGCGGTGCGGGAACCAGGACTAGCACAGGGAGCGGGAGCCAGGTAAGTAGATTCAGTGTGAGGGGCCTAGGAATATGAGGACATTTTTTAGTCTCTGACAACCCCTTTAACCACTTCAGCCCTGCTAACTGAAACCCCCTTCATGACCAGAGTACTTTTTACACTTCTGCACTACACTCCTTTCACAGTTTATCGCTCGGTCATGCAACTTACCACCCAAATGAATTTTACCTCCTTTTCTTCTCACTAATGGAGCTTTCATTTGGTGGTATTTTATTGCTGCTGACATTTTTACTTTTTTTGTTATTAATCGTAATGTAACGATTTTTTTGCAAAAAAAAATGACATTTTTCACTTTCAGCTGTAAAATATCCCAACTCTGGGCTAAGGCGTCTACTGCCACTGGGTTTCCACTGGGGTTTAGCGAGCAAAAACAGTCCAGCTGAGAATTCTCCCTGGACGCGAAGAGATCTCTCTCTGGTTGACCCTATAGCTGGCAGATCTGTCTGAAAACCTGTTTTCAGATTCCATTCTCCAGCATGGATCCTGTGACGCTTTAAATGGGTCGCTGAAATGGACAGGACTTCCCTCTCTGCCCATGTGAAGATCTGATCTGCTAGATCCTGAAGGAGTGGGCATCTGGTTCCGCCCTGTCTTTTTAGATAACATACCGTTGTTATATTGTCGGATAGGATCCTGACGTGTTGACCTTTGAGAAGATGTTTGGCTGCTCTGAGTCTTCAGCACTCCCTTCAGTTCTCGGTAATTTGAGGATTTTATTCTGTCCTGAAGCACCCAGGAACCCTGGAAGAGATGCTGGTCGACATGCCCCCCACAGCCATTCAGACTTGCGTCCGTAGTAACTATTATGGCTGGAGTCATATTCCACAGAACCCCTTTCTCCAAATTCATTGGTTCCATCCACCAGGATAGGGATTTCACAACTTTGATAAATTTATCCTGGAGTTCAGAGAGCGGTGGTCTCTGTTCCAGGCTGTCAAAACTGCCTCCTGGAGGGTCCTGGAGTGGAATTGGGCCCACGGTATAATTGAGATACAGGAGGTCATCAGTTCCAGGATCTGCATGGCTTCCCCGATTGAGTGGGTTCTCTTCTTTTTGAACTCCTCCATCTTTTGTCTTAAACTGATTTGTTTCCTCTCTGGTAGGAAGGAGTGTTGTATCCTTGTATCAAGGAGAGTGCCCAGGAGTTCTTTCCTCGTATCTGGTACCAGATACGATTTTGGATAGTTCATGATCCATCCCAAATCCTTGAATAGGGCTAAAGTCTGATGGATGTCCCCCTCCAATTTTTGTACTGAATGTGCCATCAGTAAAAAATCGTCCAGGTAGGGCACGATTGTAATTGAACTCTGGCAAAGGTAGGCCATCATTTCTGATACTATCTTTGTGAAGAGACGGGGGGGCGGATGAAATCCCGAACGGCAGGTACTGAAATTGGTAGTGAAGGATCTCCTCCTTGTACTTGACCGCAAGATGTATGGGGATGTGGTAGTACGCGTCTTTGAGGTCCAGTGTGCAAAGGTGAGCACCTGGTGGGATCAGAGGAGTAGAGGATCTTATTGATTCCATCTTGAATCTGTAGTAGGTCACCCACCGGTTTAGGAATTTTAAATTGATAAGCGTCCTCACCGACCCGTCTGGCTTCTTCACAAAGAATAGTCTCGAATAGTGACCTGTGAACTGCTGGGGAGGAGGAACCTGGGTGATAGGTCCCAGAACCAGAAGCTTTTGAATATGTGACCGCAGTTGTTGCTGAAGGAGAGGAGATTCGAAGTCAGTCACCTGGAAGGTTTGTGGAGGAGGAGTTCTGAAATCTACCCTAAAGCCGTTCCTGATGGAGTCCAAAATCCATTGATTGTGAGTGACTCTCTTCCATCTTTCCCAAAAGTGACGAAGTCTCCCTCCGACCAGTCTGGCGTCATGGTTTTCCTGTGTTGGTATTGGAGTTGAAGAGGAAACCCCTACCCCCTTTGGGGTAGCTCCAACGGCCCAATTTACTTTTCCCTCTATAGGCCTTGGCCTGACTTTGGCCCGAGGGTCGACGAAAGGGCTGGGGCTTTTTAGGTTTCTCCTCAGGAAAACCCTTCTTGTTATCCGCCGCATTCTGGAGGATAGAGTCCAAGACTGGGCCAAATACAAAAGAGCCAGAGAACGGAATGGAGCAAAGTCTGTTCTTAGACGCTACATCCCCGGACCAGGACTTGAGCCAGAGGGCACGTCTAGCAGCGTTAGTCTGAGACTGAGACTTGGCTGCGAATCTGATAGTTTCCGCTGAGGCGTCCGCCAGGAAACTTGAAGCCATTTTTAGAAGAGGGAGAGACTCTAGGATTTCTTCCCTGGATGTCTTAGCCCTTAGGTGATTCTCCAGTTGATTAATCCACAAGACCAAGGCTCTGGAAACAGAAGTGGCTGCAATGTTAGTATTAATTGTAGCCGCCCCTGACTCCCAGGATTTTTTCAACAGACCATCCAATTTCCTATCCATGGGGTCCCTCAGCTGCGATGAATCCTCAAATGGTATTGAGGTCTTTTTCACGACCTTAGCCACCTGGACATCAACTTTAGGGACTTCGTCCCAGAGATTAGTGTCCTTAGGATCAAATTGCAGACGATTTTTAAAATCCCTGGGAATGAAGAGCTTCTTTTCACCATCAGCCCATTCTTCTGTGATGAGATCCTTTAGATTTTTATTTACTGGGAAGACCATTTCTCTTCCTGAATTTGAGGGGTGTCGCACATTTCTTTCCCTTCTTTTTAGGGTCTCTATGAGGTCTGTGCCCTGACTCCTTAGAAGTCTAAGGGAAAGGGGGGATAAGGCTAATTAGGGAACAGCAAAAGGATAACCCTGTTAAAGCCCACAGGTAGCTACTTACAGGGGCCTGGATGGGAGAGTCTGAACAAGTATCTTGCTTGCTGGACGCCTGGACCTCCGGACCTCCATGATGCAACCTCCCCCGGCCGCCATCAGACATTTTAAATAAGTTTTCATTCACTTACCGGTCCGCCCGTTGCCGCCTGGCTCCGCCTCCTCCTGCTCTTCCCGGGGGGACTCGTTCCAAGGAAGAGTCAACCCCCTAGACATGCGAGACCTCCCGATTCAGAGTGTCTCCAGCATGCCGATGCACGCGCCTACGGCGTCCCAGATTTCTGCGGCCGGCCAGAGAATGGAACCGGGGACCTTACCAGGGGACAGCTTCACAGAGTGGTGCTGGTTCAGGGGCTGCCGGAGTGTGAAAAGGAGAGGTAAGCACCCCACGACCAGACTCGCCCCGTTCCCTACCTAATCTTACTAGGAGAGAACTCCTCCTATTCCAGTAGGGACAGGAAGAACAATGGAGAAAGGGGGTGGCCCTTTAAACTGTCTCTCTTCCTGTCCCTAGAGAGGCCAATAAGGACATCCTCTATGGGTGCTGTCATGGAGGACATCCTGGAAATTGTTGATATATGTGGAAATAGTGCTCTAAACAGGTTTCTTTAAAGGGAACCTGTCACCGGGATTTTGGGTATAGAGCTGAGGACATGGGTTGCTAGATGGCTGCTAGCACATGCGCAATAACCAATCCCCATAGCTCTGTGTGCTTTTATTGTGCAAAAAAAAAAACGATTTGATACATATGCAAATTAACGTAAGAGTCATATCTTACTTGCGTGACCAGAGAAGAGTCATATTTTCAAGCTCTGACTCATCTTAGGTTAATTTGCATATGTATCAAATCCATTTTTATAAACAAAAGCACACAGAGCTATGGGGAATGGGTATCGCGGATGTGCTAGCGGACATCTAGCAGCCCATGCCCTCAGCTCTATACACAAAATCCAGGTGACCGGTTCCCTTTAACGTTATCTGCATTTTTTCTGGTATTCTGTTGCGTACAAATGTCATGGGGCCCGCTCAACAGTGGTGGCATCGCCATCGTCCAGGGGAGGTGGACCAAGCCCAGACCGGGGCTGTCGAGAAGTGTGTGTGTGTGTGTGTGTGTGTGTGTGTGTGTGTGTGTGTGTGTGTGTGTGTGTGTATGTATGTATGTATGTGTGTGTATGTATGTATGTGTGTGTGTGTGTGTGTGTGTGATGTATGTATGTATGTGTGTGATGTATGTATGTATGTGTGTGATGTATGTATGTATGTGTGTGATGTGTGTGTGTGTGATGTATGTGTGTGTGAGTGATGTATGTGTGTGTGTGTGTGTGTGTGTGATGTATGTGTGTGTGTGTGTGTGTGTGTGTGTGTGTGTGTGTGTGTGTGATGTATGTGTGTGTGTGTGTGTGATGTATGTGTGTGTTGTATGTGTGTGATGTATGTGTGTGTGTGATGTATGTGTGTGATGTATGTGTGTGTGTGTGATGTATGTGTATGTGTGTGTGATGTATGTGTGTGTGTGTGTGTGTGTGTGATGTATGTGTGTGTGTGTGATGTATGTGTGTGTGTGTGATGTATGTGTGTGTGTGTGATGTATGTGTGTGTGTGTGTGTGTGTGATGTGTGTGATGTGTGTGTGTGTGTGTGTTGTATGTGTGTGTGTGTGATGTATGTGTGTGTGTGATGTATGTGTGGGTGTGTGTGATGTATGTGTGTGTGTGTGTGTGTGTGTGTGTGTGTGATGTATGTGTGTGTGTGTTGTATGTGTGTGTGTGTGTGTGTGTGTGTGTGTTGTATGTGTGTGTGTGTGTGTGTGTGTGTGTGTGTGTGATGTATGTATGTGATGTATGTGTGTTTGTGTGTGTGTGTGTTTGTGTGTGATGTGTGTATGTGTATATATATCCATCTCTAATTCATTTTTTATTTAAATACATTCTTTTTAAATACATTTTTTGGTTTCAGCAATCTACACCTAGAGCCGCCAGCGAGGATCCCCCAGTCGCCTGCAGAGACTGCGGGAATGAGCGTGGCGGTCGTAGACGTTTAATTCTTGAATTAAGTAGTTTTAATTTGCATTTTGTATTAGGATTTACATTTAATTTTGTATTTCCGTTTTTGTTTTGTTTTTTCAGGTTTCCGTAGGCTCCAACAGGGAAGATGAGGAGTTCGGGGTTCCTACGATAGATAACCTGCTCCTCATCCAACTGGTGGAGGCACGTCTATCATTATGGGACCACTCCGACCGCCACCACGCTGATAGTCGTACCCGTCGGCTCTGGAGTGACATCTGTTCTGAAATTTTTGAGACCTGGGGGGGATCTAAATGCGGCTGCTCAGGAGAAATATGGTAAGTAAAACAATATGTATTTTAATAAATTTAAATATTATTTTTTTCCTTTCATCATGCTGATTATTTTTATTTTTTTCTATAGTCAAACTGGTTACAACGCATTGGCGATCTATCCGGGACCGCTTCATGAGGGATTCTAATAAGGAGGTTGAGGCCCCGAGTGGCTCCGGAGGAACCTCAGGGACCACATACATCCATACGGCGGCCCTGGGGTTCCTACGAAAGACAATGGCACCAAGAAGGCAAATATTTTTAACAACTGTAAAAAAAAAAAAAAAAAAATTGTGAAGGGGCTGTCTGAGACAGCAGAGTGTTTGGCTCCCCTGTTATGGCTAGCCCCCTACAGTCAGGGGGACAACTGTTCTCTCCTTCTGAGTTTAAGGGGCCGTCTGAGACAGTGGAGAGTTTTGCTCCCCTGTTTTGGCCAGCCCCCTTAGGTATACGGTAGACATAGCATAGAACATAGATGTTTTATTTAACCCCTTAAGGACTCAGCTCTATTTCACCTTAAGGACTTGGCCATTTTTTGCAAATCTGACCAGTGTCACTTAAGTGCTGATAACTTTAAAACGCTTTGACTTACCCAGGCCATTCTGAGATTGTTTTTTCGTCACATATTGTACTTCATAACACTGCTAAAATTGTGCCCAAAAAGTTATTTTTGCATAAAAAAATAGCATATTTGCCCAAAAATTTGAAAAATTTGCAAATTTCAAAGTTTCAGTTTCTCTACTTCTGTAATACATACACTACGTGCAGAATTATTAGGCAAATGAGTATTTTGACCACATCATCCTCTTTATGCATGTTCTCTTACTCCAAGCTGTATAGGCTCGAAAGCCTACTACCAATTAAGCATATTAGGTGATGTGCATCTCTGTAATGAGAAGGGGTGTGGTCTAATGACATCAACACCCTATATCAGGTGTGCATAATTATTAGGCAACTTCCTTTCCTTTGGCAAAATGGGTCAAAAGAAGGACTTGACAGGCTCAGAAAAGTCAAAAATAGTGAGATATCTTGCAGAGGGATGCAGCACTCTTAAAATTGCAAAGCTTCTGAAGCGTGATCATCGAACAATCAAGCGTTTCATTCAAAATAGTCAACAGGGTCGCAAGAAGCGTGTGGAAAAACCAAGGCGCAAAATAACTGCCCATGAACTGAGAAAAGTCAAGCGTGCAGCTGCCAAAATGCCACTTGCCACCAGTTTGGCCATATTTCAGAGCTGCAACATCACTGGAGTGCCCAAAAGCACAAGGTGTGCAATACTCAGAGACATGGCCAAGGTAAGAAAGGCTGAAAGACAACCACCACTGAACAAGACACACAAGCTGAAACGTCAAGACTGGGCCAAGAAATATCTCAAGACTGATTTTTCTAAGGTTTTATGGACTGATGAAATGAGAGTGAGTCTTGATGGGCCAGATGGTTGGATTGGTAAAGGGCAGAGAGCTCCAGTCCGACTCAGACGCCAGCAAGGTGGAGGTGGAGTACTGGTTTGGGCTGGTATCAAAGATGAGCTTGTGGGGCCTTTTTGGGTTGAGGATGGAGTCAAGCTCAACTCCCAGGCCTACTGCCAGTTTCTGGAAGACACCTTCTTCAAGCAGTGGTACAGGAAGAAGTCTGCAAGGTAAGAAAAACATGATTTTCATGCAGGACAATGCTCCATCACACGCGTCCAAGTACTCCACAACGTGGCTGGCAAGAAAGGGTATAAAAGAAGAAAATCTAATGACATGGCCTCCTTGTTCACCTGATCTGAACCCCGTTGAGAACCTGTGGTCCATCATCAAATGTGAGATTTACAAGGAGGGAAAAAACAGTCCACCTCTCTGAACAGTGTCTGGGAGGCTGTGGTTGCTGCTGCACGCAATGTGGATGGTGAACAGATCAAAACACTGACAGAATCCATGGATGGCAGGCTTTTGAGTGTCCTTGCAAAGAAAGGTGGCTATATTGGTCACTGATTTGTTTTTGTTTTGTTTTTGAATGTCAGAAATGTATATTTGTGAATGTTGAGATGTTATATTGGTTTCACTGGTAAAAATAAATAATTGAAATGGGTATATATTTGTTTTTTGTTAAGTTGCCTAATAATTATGTACAGTAATAGTCACCTGCACACACAGATATCCCCCTAAAATAGCTAAAACTAAAAACAAACTAAAAACTACTTCCAAAAATATTCAGCTTTGATATGAGTTTTTTGGGTTCATTGAGAACATGGTTGTTGTTCAATAATAAAATTAATCCTCAAAAATACAACTTGCCTAATAATTCTGCACTCCCTGTAGTAATACCTCCAAAAATTGTGATGACTTTACATTCCCCATATGTCTACTTCGTGTTTCTAGCATTTTGGGAATGATATTTTATTTTTTGGGGATGTTACATAGCTTTGAAGTTTAGAAGCAAATTTTGAAATTTTCCAAAAATCTTCCAAATCCCACTTTTTATTTGAAGTCACTTTGTCAGGCTTACATAATAGATACCATCCAAAAATTCTAGAAACTACACCCCTCAAGGCATTCAAAACTGTTTTTACAAACTTTGTTAACCCTTTAGGTCTTCCACAAGACTTCATGGCAAATGGACATAAAATTTGAGAATTTAGATTTTTGGGAAAATTTTCCAATATAATCAATTTTTTCCAGGAAAAAAAAAAAACAAGGGTTAACTGCCAAACAAAACTCAATATGGGTTGCCCTGATTCTGTAGTTTGCAGAAAGACCCCATATGTGGTCGTAAACTACTGTTTGGCTAAACGGGAGGACATAGAAGGGGAACGCCATATGGGTTTTGCAAGGCAGATTTTGCAGGACAGGTTTTGTTTATACCATGTCCCATCTGAAGCCCCCTGTTGCACCCCTAGAATAGAAATTTCAAAAAAAGTGACTCCATCTAAGAAAGTACACCCCTCAAGGTATTCAAAACTGGGTTTACAAACTTGTTTAACCCTTTAGGTGTTCCACAAGAGTTAATGGCAGATGGAGAAACAATTTAGAAATTTCTAATTTTTGGAAAATTTTCCATTTTAACCCTTACTTTATTACTGGAAAAAATTGGTTAACAGCCAAACAAAACTCAAAATGGGTTGCCCTGATTCTGTAGTTTGCAGAAACACCCCATATGTGGTCGTAAACTACTATTTGGCTAAACGGCAGGACATAGAAGGGGAACGCCATATGGTTTTTGGAAGGCAGATTTTGCTGGACTGGTTTATTTACACCATGTACCCTTTCAAGCCCCCTGATGCACCCCTAGAGTAGAAACTCCATAAAAGTGACCCCATCTAGGAAACTACGGGATACGGTGGTTGGTGTTTTGGGACTATTTTAGGGTAAATATGATTTTTGGTTGGTCTTTATTACACTTGGAGTCAAGGTAACAAAAAATTGTAATTCTAAAATGGTTTCTACATTCGCTATTTAGTTTTGTGGAACACCTAAAGGGTTAACAAAGTTTGTAAAGTAACTTTTGAATACCTTGAGGGGTGTAGTTTCTTAGATGGGATCACTTTTTTGGAGTTTCTAGTTTAGTCTAGAAGTCAGGGGGGCTTCTAATGGGACATTGTATAAATAAACCAGTCCATCAAAATCTGCCATCCAGCAACCATATGGAGTTCCCTTTGTTCTATGCCCTGCCGTGTGGCTATATAGCCATTTACAACCACATATGGGGCGTTTCTGCAGGGCAATAAATATTTAGTTTTGTTTGGCTGTTAACTCTTGCTTTATTACCGCAAGAAAGGATTCAAATGGAAATGTTATATTTTTACGCTGTTCATCCGAGGTGTTTGGGCAAATGTTATTTTTATAGGGCAGATTCATACGGACGCGGCGATACCCAATATGTCTACATTTTAAAATGTATTTAGATTTTACACTATATTATCATTTTAGGAACTCAAAAAAATATATATTTTTGTATCTTCATAGCCTGGGAGCTACAATTTTTTTTTTTTTTTGTTGGGCGACTATCTAATATAGGGGCTCATTTTTTGTGGGATGAGATGGCGGTTTTATAGGCACTAATTGGGGGTGCATTTGACATTTTGATCGCTTGCTATTACACTTTTTCTGATGTTCGTTTTTTTTTTTTTTACGCTGTTCATCCGGGGGGGGGGGGGGGGGGGGTCACGACACTAAGCAGGCATCATAAAACTGCGGCTCTCCAGATGTTGTAAAAATACAATTCCCACCATGCCCTGCTGATGGCTGTAGGTTGTCTGGGCATGCTGGGAGTTAGGGAGTTAGTTTTACAACATCTGGAGGGCCGCAATTTGAGGATGCCTGCACTAAAACCAATTGGAAAAAAAATAGTTTCCGTGTCTCTAAAGTCTGAGAGCCATAGTTTTTTAATGTTCTCTAGGGGACTGTTGGGAATTATAAAAATGTAGTACTCCATGGAAGTGTGATACTCCCTGAAGCAATCTATAACGCAGAGGCCAGGATGATCCCCCTCTTGTGACACACTCTGCATCTTTTTTTGGGTTCGTCCCTTCTTTCCAGTATTGGGGGACCACACCTGGAAAATGTTGGCCAGGGACGACCCGGGCGCCTCCAATTCCCGAGGTACTCCGGCCTGCTCATACCCGGTCCGAAAAGATCAGGTCTTTGAGAACTGCCTCATAGAATTGGAGGAATGTCCCTGTGCTGCCAGCGCTTCGGGACAGTACAAAAGAGTTGTACAAGGCAACCTGTACCAAGTAGACCGCAACTTTTTTGTACCATGCCCGGGTTTTGCGCATGGCATTATATGGCTTGAGGGCTTTATCAGAGAGATCAACTCCTCCCATATACCGATTGTAGTAGCTCGCACAGAGACGGGGGTGGTGCTGTTACCGTGGATTGTGGACAGCATAAGGACATCCTTTTTGTCCTTCTACCTGACTAGCAACAGGTTTCCACTGGTAAGGGCACGGGTCGCACCCCTGGGTATAGGTACCTGGAGGGGGTGGGCAGAGAGGCCGCGTTGATTTTTCTGCACGGTCCCACAAGCGAACGTGGATCTGGCAGCAAGGGACCTGAACAAGGGAATGCTAGTATAAAAGTTATCCACGTAAAGGTGGTAACCCTTATCTAGCAGTGGGTACATAAGGTCCCACACAAGTTTCCCGCTGACACCCAGAGTGGGGGGAACATTCTGGGGGTTGAATACGGTAATCTCACCCCTCGTACACACGAAATTTGTAAGTGTACCTTGAGGTACTCAAATTTTGTATAGCTTCACGCCATACCTCGCCCGCATTGTGGGAATATATTGGCGGAAACTGAGTCTCCCCTTGAACGCAACGAGACACTCAACCGTGACCTCCCTTCCAGTTACGTAGGCCTGCTCAAATTTGGCTCGGGGGGGGACAGGGAAAAGAAAGAAAAAAAAAGTTCTAACTTGCTGATCAGCGGTACAACGGTGGGGCGGGCGATGCGCTAACAGTGCTTTTTTTTTTTTCCTAACTAACTTTTCCCTTCTACCCCTGCCTAAAAGGTGCAGCTCCCTCACTGACCCTAACCTACCTGGAGGGCGATGGTTATATATTTAATCGCCTTAATGGCACGCTAGATATATCACAATATACACTGAAAATATTACAGTGGTGAGAGGTTACAGACACAGGTGATATAGGTACAACAGGGTTAAGCAGAGCAAACGTCAGTTACTGGGTAAGATGAAAGTTTTAAGATGGTGTAATAGTCCTTAGCTGCAGTCACGTTGGGGAGGGGCGGGGGCGTCTCCAAATACATTTGCACGATGTGACCACCTTTCGGAGAAAAAACCAGCCCGCTGGCTTGCATAAGTTTATGACCTGTAGCCGACCACTCCCCTCCCCGCCTATGGGTAGGGTCCACCCCTCCTACTCTGGAGCTGGCAACAAATGACCCATAAAACCCCTTAGGGCTTATAGCACCAGACCAGAATGTCGCTAGATGATTCCAGGCCCAAGTGATCCGTTCCTGCTACAACTTAGAGTCCAAACATGGTACCATTAGTTGGTTATGTTATATGGATATATGGATCTCTCCCTTCCCTGGCATCACATCCTCAAAAAAAGACCATGGGCATGTTCATCGTGGCCACCAGGACTGCGATGGCCGGTCGATTCATAATTCCTTATGAAATGTTGGTGCCAACATGTCTGGGATGTATCATTGATCCTGGCAAAGGCTGATACCTCCTGCTGTTTTTTTTTTGTTTTTTTTTCTGCAGGATCCGTGCTGTCTGACTAGAGGTGTGTCTTTACAGAGGAAAGGAGGTTCTAAGTCAGCTGTCTAATACAAAAAAGTCACAGGGGCCTAATGGGATACACCCAAAGCTATTAAAAGAGCTTAGCGGTGAACTAGCAAAACCATTAACAGATTTATTTAACCAACCAATCACTGGTAACAGGAGTTGTCCCAAAAGATTGGAAATTAGCAAATGTTGTGCCCAATGGAAGAAAGACGAGACAGAGGGGATATGATAGAAACTTTTAAATACATAAAGGGAATAAACAAGGTAAAAGAGGAGAGAATATTTAAAAGAAGAAAAACTGCTACAAGAGGACATGGTTTTAAATTAGAGGGGCAAAGGTTTAAAAGTAATATCAGGAAGTATTACTTTACTGAGAGAGTAGTGGATGCATGGAATAGCCTTCCTGCAGAAGTGGTAGCTGCAAATACAGTGAAGGAGTTTCAGCATGCATGGGATAGGCATAAGGCCATCCTTCATATAAGATAGGGCCAGGGGCTATTCATAGTATTCAGTATATTGGGCAGACTAGATGGGCCAAATGGTTCTTATCTGCCGACGCATTCTATGTTTCTATAATTGGAAGAGGGAGAAAATAGGCAGCTGGACATCTAATCACCAATGTACTTAATGTAATAATGCTTTGTTATAAAGTGCTGGGTGGCATTTTCATAATGTAGTAGGTGTCTACTATTAGAACATAATTGGGTAGGATATTCATCTTATTTTTTATTATAGTGTGAAGTGTGAAAATCTGGCATCAAAATGTTTTTTTTTTTAAATCTTTATTTATGAAACAATTAATCTCCACACAGATATAAAATACCCTGAAGATAAAAGGTTCAAAGCATATACTGCGCACTCTCAGCGAGGCACCCGACCTGAACTCCCAGCACTGCTGGGGTCGCATAGCATTATGTTGATTTATGATGGTATGCAACCCTTAAAGTTCTGGAATGTATTATTTAACACTAACAGCATTATGTCAGTGTTACACAATACATTCCAGAACTCTAAGGGTTACATAGCATCATAAATTAACATAATATGATATGCGACCCCGGCAGTGCTCGGGAGTTCAGGACAGGTGCTGTGCTGCGGGTCCGCAGTGTGATACTCACTCGTCTGAAAGGGGCGAAAAACACAGTCAGGAATACTAGGAAATCTAGTATGAATTATATCAATCTACTGTCACTGGTTACATACAACAATTTCACAGCAACTAACACAATAGGAAAGATTGCAGCAAGACAGCCTCAGGCTTTGAGACAGACTTCTTACTACGCAACATGTTAGAAATGTAAAGGGAGTCTGTCACCTACATAACATGTTTTAAACGGATGATATAGCTCTGTGGGAGGCAGATCCATAACACTGATAGTACCCATGTTTAGTTTTTCAGAGCCTCCAAAGTACCTAAAATGAAGTTTTAAAAATATGCAAATTACCTATCGCAAGTGCTGATGGGCGAGAGTGTGCTGCAAGTGCCCAGTGCTCCACGCCTTACTTGCTTCTGACTCCCCTCTGTGTTGTCCGGCCAGCCCTGTATCCTTGCTGGGGAATTTTCGTCTCCATTCATAATCCAGAGCCTGTACGCTTTACCGTCGGTGTACGCAACTGGCGCATGCCTGGACCCGGCGGTGAAGCGAACAGGCACTAGATTATGAATGGCGATGAGAATGATGCCGCAAGGATACAGGGCTGGCCGGACGATACAGAGGGGAGGAGTCAGGAGCAAGTAAGGCAGGGAGCACTGGGCACTTGCAGCACACTCTCCGCCCCTGGGCACTTGCGATGGGTAATTTGCACATTTTTAAAACTTCATTTTAAGTACTTTGGAGGCTCCGAAAAACTAAACATGCGTACCATCCGTGTTATGGATCTGCCTCCCACAGAGCTATAACATCAGTTTAAAACATGCTCTGTAGGTGACAGATCCAATAATTTAATTCACATTGTTCAAAGAGTTTTCCAAATTCAGAATGCTAATGGACCTATGCTCAGGATATGTCATCAATATCAGATCGACGCGTTTCCACTCTCAAAAACCTGGACAATCAGCTGTTTAAAGGGATCATATAACACATGGGGCTGCTGAGGCCTATTTACTGGTTATATTGGTCAGTCAACATGGATGCAGTCTGTTTAGTGGTGGTGGTGCAGGGTACTGCAGGTTAGTCCTTTCAAATGAATAAGATGAAGATGCAGCACACTGCAATGCCATTATAATAGACTGTGTGCGAGCAGTCTACCCGCACACAGTCTATTGTGCATGCTAAGCAGCTCTATCAAACAGCAGATCAACAGAGGTGCAAACAGTTGAACCCTACTGATCCAATACTTGGCCTATTATGAATATTGTGAACCTGGAAAACCCATTATGAAAACCTGACAGGCCTTATGTTAAGGGTGTTATCCAAGAATGAATATCCCTCTACAATACCCAGATCCGGGATACTAAGCACACAATAGGGTAGGAGGTCACCACCACAGCCTGCTATTTAGCTGCACCACCTTTGACAGATATTGTTTTCAGCACACAGGGGACATGCTAAGCGATCCAAAATGAAACTGGCGTCAGGGACCAGGTAAGTATGCTTAGTATCGCGGGTTGGAGGATTGTGGGAGGCTTACTTAGTCTTTGATAACCCTCTTAGATAAATAGTTCTCTAAATTTCATTAAAAAAAATAAAAAAAAAACAAGCACATACCTTTCTCATCTTTTGTGATGCTTTTATCAGGTTGTTCATCGGCCAAACTACGGGTGGGAAGAGGGGGGGGGGGGGATAATAAAATCATTATTGAATGACATAGGAATCCAACAGTACGTACTATTTAGAAATTATCAATAGGATCTGAGAGAAATAAGTTTATTTCATAATACATCTAATACATCTAAACCAAGATGGATCACAAATATCAAAACCTATCCATAGTTATAACTGTAGAAACTGATCAACCAAATCTAAAAATTCCTAAGGAAAAAAAAAAAAAAATTTCTAATACTGAGAAGACAACAAACCTCAATTTCTGATCATCCTCTTTTGAAGAGGACTCTTTTATGGCAGAGCTTTCTTCTGGTGCATCTTTACTTTTCATGGTTACGTCTTCACCATCTGGTGGTTTTCTTTTGTTCTCTAATTTTTCTGACATATTAAGATGAATCTGGCTACTCTGGCCACTTGCTTTATCTAGATCTGTCCTTTCAACGTCTGTATCCTTGTTAGTGCTTTGTTCTTTAGACTCCCTATCATCTGAAGCAAAAAGTTTACTTTCTTCATCTTCACAGCCTTGATTTGAGTCTCCATCTAAATCCAAGGTGCTGTCTGCAGATTCGATGGTCACAAAAACCTCTTGGTCCTCCTTGGGATTCTCTGGCTCAATACAACTATCCTCTTGATTAACTGAATGTTCTACTTCCGAAACCTCTTCTTTAGGCTGTTCACATTTATCATTTTCCCAGAATATCTCGAACACTTTCTCATTTTCTATAGATTTAATAAGGAATAGAACGGCACAATTTAATTACCAAGAAAAGCAACAGAACACAAATGTTGAACCGGCATGGTTGCCAAATTATACACATAACACAGAGATTGGAAAATAGCTTCATGCTGTGTGTATTTAATGAGCTCAATGCGAGTACGACTAATCACTGAATGCTGGCAAAACTAAAATGCTGAAACCATAGAAGCTGCTTAAAATTCACGTCATCTTGAATTCACACTTCCTTGACTTTATGTAGAAATTCTGTCATCTTCCAGGCTTCAAAAATGTCCATTAATTTATTGTAGGATTTCAATGAGAAACATTATCCCAAATTTCTCATAAAGAAATGCAATGAGCCAACGCGTATTCCAAAGAGAAAAGTTGTGAGGTCCACATTACCTTCATCTTCTTGCATCTGAGAACTTAATTTCATGGTAACCCAATACCTGATAATTACCAGATCTATGAAATTTAAGTCATTTAAACAAACAGTCCAATTCCACAGATCTGGGAATTTCTGTTTCCAATCTCTGTGGCCTATTCTTTTTACTTAGCTGTGCGCAATATAACAAAGCAGCAAAAGAATGGGGAAAAAATATATTTTGGAAAACAAACCAACAAATACTTTAGTCAATACCTTGATCCTGGCTTGCGGTTTCATTTTCCTGTAGTGGGAAACAAGTGTTTTAATTATTTTACTAAATATGAACAAATCATAAAATATTAAAGACTTCACAGGTTTATGCTTTACTCTAATGTGTATAGACTGGAGCTGTATAAATCTGTGTCACATTACATCCAAAGCCCATAAGAACACAGAGTTCAGCAAACTTGTACATTTTACATTTAGTCCAGGGATTTTTAAAGGGCTTGCCCATTTTGTTAAAATGTTCAGCAATAGCCCATAATCTATTGCGGATTAGAAATTCACCTGTATGGTACAGCATAACTTAACCAAAAGAGTGTTGCTGAAGGACCACTTGTGACCTGCGTAAATGCCTTCAATCCTACAGCTTAAGTCCACAGTTCGCAAAAAGGCGATAGTGACGTGATTCATTCGCTTAACACCTTCCCCTGGACAGATCTTTACTTGTGCATGCCATAAACTATCCAGCGGATGCGCAGAAAAGGATCTGTCCATGGACGGTCAGAAAAGCTTAGAAGTGGGTGAATCACATTATTGCTGCCACTGACTCCACATTTGTCACAACAACAGATTATTGGCTACTGTGGAACATTTTAACAAACTGGCAACCCCTTCAACCTCCTTGATTTTTATCATAGACTAACAAAAAACGTGCCATAGAGCTATACAAAACTAAATCACAGCTTAAATAACTCTAAAATATAACTTTTATTCATTTATAATAAAACAAAACAAAAAGACCCCATATAATTGATCAAATAGACTAGCATATATTGCAGCTCATTTGTCCAATCACCATTCAGGCAGACAGGAAAGGACAATGCTGTTTTGTCCAAATTGTGTTCAGGCTGTGTTGCTGCAGGGAGGGGTTTCTCAGAATGCTTCATCAGGCTACAACTAAGCAGAGGCTGCAATATTGTCTTTAACCACTTCAACCCCGCTAGCTGAAACCCCCTTAATGACCAGGCCACTTTTTACACTTCTGCACTATACTACTTTCACTGTTTATTGCTCGGTCATGCAACTTACCACCCAAATGAATTTTACCTCCTTTTCTTCTAACTAATAGAGCTTTCATTTGGTGGTATTTCATTGCTGCTGACATTTTTGTTATTAATCGAAATGTAACGATTTTTTGCAAAAAAATGACATTTTTCACTTTCAGCTGTAAAATCTTGCAAAAAAAACATCCATATATAAATTTTTCACTAAATTTATTGTTCTACGTCTTTGATAAAAAAAATATGTTTGGGCAAAAAAAACTAAATGGTTTGGGTAAAAGTTATAGCGTTTACAAACTATGGTGCCAAAAATGTGAATTTCCGCTTTTTGAAGCAGCTCTGACTTTCTGAGCACCTGTCATGTTTCCTGAGGTTCTACAATGCCCAGACAGGAGAAAAATCCACACAAATGACCCCATTTCGGAAAGTAGACACCCTAAGGTATTCGCTGATGGGCATAGTGAGTTCATCAAACTTTTTATATTTTGTCACAAGTTAGCGGAAAATTATGATTTTTTTTTTCTTACAAAGTCTCATATTCCACTAACTTGTGACAAAAAATAAAAACTTCCATGAACTCACTATGCCCATCACAAAATACCTTGGGGTGTCTTCTTTCCAAAATGGGGCAACTTGTGGCGTAGTTATACTGCCCTGGCAATTTAGGGGCACATATGTGCGAGAAGTAGTTTGCAATCAAAATCTGTAAAAAATGACCGGTGAAATCCGAAAGGTGCACTTTGGAATGTGGGTCCCTTTGCCCACCTAGGCTGCAAAAAAGTGTCACATCTGGTATCGCCGTACTCAGGAGAAGTCGGGGAATGTGTTTTGGGGTGTCATTTTACATATACCCATGCTGGGTGAGATAAATATCTTGGTCAAATGCCAACTTTGTATAAAAAAATTGGAAAAGTTGTCTTTTGCCAAGATATTTCTCTCACCCAGCATGGGTATATGTAAAATGACACCCCAAAACACATTCCCCAACTTCTTCTGAGTACGACGATACCAGATGTGTGCCACTTTTTTGCAGCCAAGGTGGGCAAAGGGGCACATATTCCAAAGTGCACCTTTCGGATTTCGCAGACCATTTTTTAAACCTTTTGATTGCAAACTAGCTGACATAAAACCAGAGATACAGTCGTTAGAAATGGGTCCTAACCAGAGCTGCATAAAACCTCACTCCAAACCAGACTTCTAAAATCAATATATCTAGTTATATGGCAGCTAGCACTGTCATTTTGGTCTTTGATTATTAAATTAACTGAAAAATTAAATTCTCCGCCAAACTTTTACCTATTTGATCAAAGCTTGTCACAAGAAGCCCAGACAACTCCTTTAAAAGGGGTTCTGCACTTTGTTAAAATTGATGATCTATCCTCTGAACAGATCATCAGCTTCTGATCACCGGGGGTCCGACACCTACGACCCCCGCCGATCAGCTGTTTGAGAAGGCAGCGGCGCTCCAGCAGGGCCGAGGCCTTCTCACTGTTCACCGCTGCCCAATGATGTCATAACTTGTATCAACTGGCCTGGGCTGGGCTAAGTTCCATTCAAGGGAACGGAGCTTAGCCGCGCCCAGGCCAGTGATACTAGTCGTGATGTCACTGGGCCAGCGGTTAACAGTGAGAAGGTCGTGGCGAACCCCAGCCGATCAGAAGCTGATGATCTATCCAGAAGATAGATCAGTTTAAACAAAGTGCAGAACCCCTTTAACCAGTTTTATGGTGTCCTAACTAAGGGCAACATAAATAAGTGACTGATTCTTTTAGCAAAATGCAGGGTCACTTACTTTAACAACCTCAGCTCCCCTAGCTTAAACCCCCTTAATCACCAGACCACTTTTTACAATTCTGTAATACACTACTTTCACAGTTTATTGCTCGGTCATGCAACTTACCACCCCAAATGAATTTTACCTCCTTTTCTTCTCACTAATAGAGCTTTCATTTGGTGGTATTTCATGGCTGCTGACATTTTTTACTTTTTTTTTTTATATTAATCGAAATTGACCAAAGTTTTTGCCAAAAAGATTACATTTTTCACTTTCGGTTGTAAAATGTTTCAAATAAAACTACATTACTATATACATTTTTCTCTAAATGTATTGTTCTACATGTTTTTGATTTAAAAAACAAAAGCAAGTGTATATTTATTGGTTTGCGCAAAAGTTATAGCGTTTACAAACTATGGTACAAAAATGTGAAATTCCGCATTTTGAAGCAGCTCTGACATTCTGAGCATCTGTCATGTTTCCTGAGGTTCTACAATGCCCAGACAGTAGAAACACCCCACCCCATTTCGGAAAGTAGACACCCTAAGGTATTCGCTGATGGGCATAGTAAGTTCATAGAAGTTTTTATTTTTTTGTCAGAAGTTAGCGGAAAATGATTGTAAGAAAAAAAAATGAAAATAAATAAAGTCTCATATTCCACTAACTTGTGACAAAAAAAAAAAATTTTGATGAACTAATCATATCCCTCAGGAAATACCTTGGGGTGTGTTCTTTCCAAAATGGGGTCACATGTAGGGTATTTATACTGCCCTGGCATTTTAGGAGCCCTAAAGTGAGAAGTAGTTTGGAATCCAAATGAGTAAAAATGCCCTGTGAAATCCTGAAAGTACTCAATGGAATTTGGGCCCCTTTGCGCATCTTGACTGCAAAAAAGTGTCACACGTGGTATCGCCGCACTCAGGAGAAGTAGGGCAATGCGTTTTGGGGTGTCTTAACATATACCCATGCTGGGTGAGAGAAATCTCTAAAAGATAACTTTTCCCATTTTTTTATACAAAGTTGTCATTTGACAGATATTTCTCTTTTTTTTTTTTTTTTTTCTCACAAAGTCTCCCTTTCCTCTAACTTGGGACAAAAAGTTTAATCTTTCATGGACTCAATATGCCCCTCAGTGAATACCTTAGGGTGTCTTTCCAAAATAGGGTCATTTATGGGGTGTTTGTACTGCCCTGGCATTTGAGGGTCTCCGCAATCATTACATGTATGGCCAGCATTAGGAGTTTCTGATATTATCCTTATATTGAGGATACGGGTAATGAGATTTCTTCATTCGCATCAATGTGGAATGTGCAATGTTAAAGTGATCTATGAGGGGCCGGTCAAAAGTTGGGTGGCCTCTGGGACGGGAGGTGGTGTTGTCGCTAAAGTGCAGGAAACGCAGGATGGTCTCAAATCGTGTCCTGGACATGGCATCTGAGAATATGGGCATGTGATGAATTGGGTTTGCGGACCAATATGACCGCAATTCATGCTTTTTTGTCAGGCCCAGAAAAGTTTTTAATTCGGAAACTTGGACTGGTTTCCACCGGAAAGACTGGGCATAAAAGCTTCCTGGGTTGGCAGCTATAAATTGAGTGGCATACCGGTTTGTTTCTGCCACGACCAAGTCAAAGAGCTCCACAGTCAAGAACAGCTCAAAAAACCCTAGTGCCGATCCGATCTGAGCTGTCTCAACCCAAACTTCAGACTGGGCAGTGAAAGGGGGAACTACTGGTGCGGCTGAAGTTGGGGACTGCCAATCAGGGTTTTCCAGCACCTCAGGGATTCTAGGTGCTCTACGGGACTGTCTGTGCGGTGGCTGCGACGGGGGAACTAATGCACGTGCCACCGTACCAGCTTCAACTGCCCTTCTGGTGCTCGCCACTTCACCAGGTTGTATGGCAGTGCTGGTACTAGGTCCAGGATGGGCTGCGCTGCTGGTGTATGCCTCACCACGTAATCCGACAGCACCAGCCCCACTCTGCTGCCCTTGAAGCGGATCCTGCACAACCTGTGGTCTAGCAACACGGGGCCGGGTACGCCTGGTGGTATCAGGGACCTCAACCTCATCGTCCGAAATTTGGGTCAGACTGCCACGGCTTTTTACGGAATCGTATTCTGACCTGCTGGATTCGTCAGATGAGGGTTCCAATTCCTCATCCGACTGGGTCAGAAGCCTGTAGGCCTCTTCAGAAGAATACCCCTTACTTGCCATTTGGTCAACTAAATTTAGGGGCTATTCCCCGAGACTACCGAAGAAAAAAAAAGCAAGCCTGTCTTAAAAATGGGACGCTAGCAAAGTACAAGAAGCCACTGCGATTGATAAAAATCAAAACGGATTTTTTTTTTTTCGCCACAGCACTTGTGAAGTGATTGTGCAGTGATAAAATATTAAAATAAAAAATTTGTCACTGTGGCGGGTCGGGCGTGGGTGAACGCACGTGTGGGCGACCAATTAGGCCTGATCGGGCAAACGCTGCGCTTTGGGTGGAGGGCGAGCTAAGGTGACACTAATACTATTATTGATCTGACTGATCAGTTCTGATCACTTACAGATTCTATAAAAGTACCAATGCTGATTAGCGATACACTAATCAGCGAATCAGTGACTGCGGTGCGGTGGGCGCTAACTGAACCTAACTACCTACCAAAGGGGCCTAAACTAACCTAAACCTAACAGTCAATACTGGTGGGAAAATAAGTGACAGTTTACACTGATCACTTTTTTCCTTTTCACTAGTGATTGACAGGGGTGATCAAGTGGTTAATTGGGGTGATGGGGGGTGATCTGGGGCTAAGTGTGTAGTGTTTGGTGTACATCAACATCTATGTTTTCCCTTTAGGTGCTGGGATAAGGTGTGTTGGGCTAACAAAATAATACTGATGTCCTTTAGGACTTATTCTTACACCTATTTTTCCCTGCACCTACCAATTGCCTAAGACGTAACTTTTAATTTTATTCCATTTAAAATATTTGGTAGTGCACCAACATAACACTCGTGTTTTAAAATTTCCAGTAACACTGGCCTTTGTTTTTTACTTATTGTCTAGCCACAATATTGCCATTGCAGGCTCCGCGTTTGCCTGTCTTTATTCACAGCACTGTGTCTAAAGTTAATTTATATACGTATGCGCCAGTGAATTCGGTTTTAAAATTAGAGCCTCACGCTGCCCCCCGACATGTTTCGCCGTGCACGGCGTCCTCAGGGGTTCGGGCAGAGTGAGGCTCTAATTTTAAAACAGGATTCACTGGCGCATACGTATATAAATTAACTTTAGACACAGTGCTGTGAATAAAGACAGGCAAACGCGGAGCCTGCAATGGCAATATTGTGGCTAGACAATAAGTAAAAAACAAAGGCCAGTGTTACTGGAAATTTTAAAACACGAGTGTTATGTTGGTGCACTACCAAATATTTTAAATGGAATACAATTAAAAGTTACGTCTTAGGCAATTGGTAGGTGCAGGGAAAAATAGGTGTAAGAATAGTGTTTGGTGTACTCACAGTGATGTGTGCTCCTCTGCTGGGCCCAACCGACAAAAAGGAACCAGCAGAGGAGCACAGAAGCCATTTAACACATTATATTTATGAATATAATGTGTTAAATGGCTTCTGATTTGATTTTTTAAAAGTCACTAACCTGCCAGCGATGATCATTGGCTGGCAGGCTGGTGACGAACTTCTGATGCAACAATTCCCGGCCCGCACTACGCATGTGCGGGCCAGCTCTGCTCGAAATCCCGCGTCTCGCAAGAGGACGCATCGGCGCGTCCAGGAGGAACAGGGCCGCCACCAGGATGCAATCCTGCGTACGGCGGTCCTGAGGAGGATAATTGACCCAATCTGTCAACATCTTGTATTGAAAAGCTCCAGCTGATAATGATGAGTCATTAATATTTATGAGCTCCTGACTCTCCCCGCCCACCTGCTGCTGAATGACAGTTTCCATATGAATCAGCAGCAGGTGGGCAGGGGAGTGGCTATAGCTCTGAATTAAATATACGCTGGACTCCATGACATCACGCTGGACTCGAATCAGCTCATTAGCATGCGGCATGTTTGTGTGTATATTATGAGGTAACCATCTGTCACACCACTAAGTGAATACATCTAAGGTAGTTTTTAGTAGTTAATGATTGTATACAATTAGTTAGATTATAATCAAATATCCACATGACAGGTTCCCTTTAACCACCTCCCGACCGCCTAACGCACGGATGCGTCCGGAAGGAGGTTGATTCATTCCTACTGGACGCATTTGTGCATCATTTCGCGAGACGCGAGATTTCGGTCAGAGCCGGCCCGCGCATGCGCATTGCGAGACGGCAAAAGTTCAAGTAGTATTTTGTCAGCAACCTGCCAGCCAATGATCGCTGCTGGCAGGTTGCTGTTTTTTTTTTAAAATCGAATCAGAAGCCAGCTAACACATCATATTAGTAAATATGATGTGTTAAATGGCTTCCCTGCTCCTCTGCTGGTCCTTTTCGTCGGTTGGTCTCAGCAGAGGAGCAGGCATCACTGTGAGTACCCACCAACACTTCACTTAGCCCCCAGATCACCCTCAATCACCCCAATTAACCCCTTGATCGCCCCCTGTCAATCACCTAGGTTTAGGATAGTTTAGGCCCCTTGGTTAGGTAGTTTAGCGATTGTTTAGCGCCGAGCCCACCGCACCGCAGTAAGTGATCAAAACTGATAACAGTTAGATCTATAATAGTATTAGTGTCACCTTAGTTCGCCCTCCACCCAAAACGCAGTGTGTCACGTGCGTTCGCCCACGCCCGCCCCACCGCAGTGAAAAATTTTAATTTGTTTTTTTATCACTGCACAATCACTTTACACGCGCTGCGGCGATAAAAAAAAATCTGTTTTGATATTTTTTTATCAACCGCAGCGGCCTCCGGTACTTCGCTAGCCTCCCATTTGTAAGACAGGCTTGCTTTTTTTCTTGGGTAGTCTCAGGGAATACCCCTAAATTTAGTTGCCCAAATGTCAAACAGGGGGTATTCTTCTGAATAGGCCTACAGGCTTATGACCCAGTCGGATGAGGAATGGGAACCCTCATTTGATGAATCTAGCGGGTCAGAATATGAACCTGTAGAAAGCAGTGGCAGTCTGACCCAAAGTTCGGACAATGAGGTTGAGGTCCCTGATACCACCAGGCCCCGTGTCGCTAAACCACAGGTTGCGCAGGATCCGCTTCAAGGTGCAGCAGAGTGGGGCTGGCGCTGTCTGATTACGTGGTGAGGCATACACCAGCAGCGCAGCCCATCCTGGACCTAGTACCAGCACTGCCGTACAACATGGCGAAGTGGCGAGCACCAGAAGAGCAGTTGAAGCTGGTACAGTGGCACGCGCAGTAGTTACCCCGTCGCAGCCACCACACAGACAGGCCCGTAGAGCCCCTAGAATCCCTGAGGTGCTGGCAAACCCTGATTGGCAGTCCCCAACTTCAGCCGCACCTGTAGTTCCCCCTTTCACCGCCCACTCTGGAGTTCAGGTTGAGACAGCTCAGATCGGTTCAGCCCTGGGATTTTTTGAGCTGTTCTTGACTGCGGAGCTCTTAGACGTAGTTGTGGCAGAAACAAATCGGTATGCCACACAATTTATAACCGCCAGCCCGGGAAGCTTTTATGCCCAGCCTTTCCGGTGGAAACCAGTCCAAGTTTCCGAAATTAAAATTTTTCTGGGCCTTCTCCTCAACATGGGTCTAACTAAAAAGCATGAATTGCGGTCATATTGGTCCACGAACCCAATTCATCACATGCCCATGTTCTCTGCTGCTATGTCCAGGACACGATTTGAGACCATCCTGCGTTTCCTGCACTTTAGCGACAACACCACCTCCTGTCCCAGAGGCCACCCAGCTTTTGAACGGCTCCACAAAATTCGGCCCCTCATAGACCATTTCAACCAGAAATTTGCAGATTTGTATACCCCAGAGCAAAACATCTGCGTAGACGAGTCCCTAATACATTTTACCGGGCGCCTTGGCTTCAAACAATACATCCCAAGCAAGCGCGCCCGGTATGGGGTCAAATTGTATAAGCTCTGTGAAAGGTCACAGGCTATACCCACAAATTTCGTGTCTATGAGGGAAAAGATCAGACCCTGGAGCCGGTCGGTTGCCCTGACTACCTGGGGTGCAGTGGGAAGACAGTCTGGGACTTGGTGTCACCCTTATTCGGCAAGGGGTACCATCTTTATGTGGACAATTTCTACACAAGTGTGGCCCTCTTCAGGCATTTGTTTCTAGAACAGATTGGCTGCTGTGGCACCGCGCGAACTAGTCACGCGGGCTTCCCCCAACGGCCCGTTACCACCCATCTTGCAAGGGGGGGGAGAGGGCTGCCTAGTGTAACCAAAAACTGCTCGCGGTGAAATGGAGAGACAAGTGTGACGTTTACATGCTCTCCTCCATTCATGCAGACACGACAATCCAAATTGAGCGAGCAACCCGTGTCATTGAAAAGCCCCTCTCAGTCCACGACTATAACCTTCACATGAGAGGGGTCGACTTCAATGACCAGATGTCTCCGCATTTAGTGTCTCGCAGAACCAGACGCTGTTATAAGAAGGTGTCTGTATACCTAATTCAATTGGCTCTGTATAATAGTTTTGTTCTCTACAGTAAGGCTGGGAGAACACGATCCTTCCTCAAATTTCAGGAAGAGATCATCGACAACCTCCTGTACCCAGGAGGTTCCGTGGCCCCATCCACCAGTGTAGTTAGCCGTCTACACAAGCTACATTTCCCCAATGTCGTTGCCGGTACCTCAACCCAACCGTCACCCCGAAAAAGATGTTGTGTCTGTAGCAGGAGTGGAATAAGGCGTGACACCCGCTATTTCTGTCCTAACTGCCCTGACCACCCTGCCCTAGGGGAGTGTTTCCGGAAGTACCACACACAGGTACACCTAGCATAGGGATCACATCTCACCAGGACAGGCGCACAGCGCTATTAGGGACCATTCACACAGAGCTGCTGCAAACCTCTCCTTCCACCTGGGACAAAGTGCATAACGGAATTCGCCACATCTTTGGGTGATTTGCGCTTCGCACATTGTCCCATGGGGAAGGAGAGGTTTGTCCTATAAAGGTAAAAAAATAAAAAATAAAAATTATAAATCACCAGTAAGCAAAAAGGTTAATGTTCAGTTCAAAAAGTTAAAGTTTATCTGTTCTGTTCAAAAGTTAATAAAAGTATTGCGTTGCGGCCTGGTTTTTTCTTTTTTTTTTTTACCTTCCAGGTGGACCAACCAATCGACTAGCTGCAGCACTGATGTGCATTCTGACAGAAGCATTGCGCTGCTGTCAGGTTACACACAAGTCTGTGTATGCGGCGCTGCAAGACGAGGTTTCTCCTCTGCAGTAAAAGATACGTTTGCCGAGGCATATGAGCTGAGGAGGAGGCGGTGTTCCTATGCTTTGGCAAACACTTTGTATATATAAAAAATAAAAAATCCCGGCAATGATTTATTCATTCACATCGATTGATGTGAATGGAGAAATCGGGTTTGCCAGGGCATACGAGCTAAGTGGGTATGGATGTTGGGCGGAGCTCCTATGTCCTGGCAGACGCCTTTCCCCTCTTTTTTTTTTTGGCAGAGATTGTTTCATCCACATTGATCGATGCGAATGAAGAAATCTGTGCCGTTCATTTCTTTCTTTCAGCCCAGAGGCTGAACGGAAAAAAAAAAAATCTCATTACCTGTATGCTCAATATAAGGAGAATAGCAGAAACTCCTAATGCTGGCCATACATGTAATGATTGCGGAGACCCTCAAATGCCAGGCCAGTACAAACACCCCAAGGTATTCACTGAGAGGCATATTGAGTCCATGAAAGATTGAAATGTTCGTCCCAAGTTAGCGGAAAAGGAGAGACTTTGTGAGAAAAAACAAAAGAAAATCAATTTCCGCTAACTTATGCCCAAAAAAAATAAAAAATTTCTATGAACTCTCCAGGCCCCTCATTGAATACCTTGGGGTGTCTTCTTTCCAAAGTGGGGTCACATGTGGGGTATTTATACTTCCCCGGCTTTTTAGGGGCTCTAAAGCGTGAGAAGAAGTCTGGGATCCAAATGTCTAAAAATGCCCTCCTAAAAGGAATTTGGGCACCTTTGCGCATCTAGGCTGCAAAAAGGTGTCACACATCTGGTATTGCCGTACTCAGGAGAAGTTGGGGAATGTGTTTTGGGGTGTCATTTTACTTATACCCATGCTGGGTGAGATAAATATCTTGGTCAAATGCCAACTTTGTATTAAAAAAAAAATGGTAAAAGTTGTCTTTAGCCAAGATATTTCTCTCACCCAGCATGGGTATATGTAAAATAACACCCCAAAACACATTCCCCAACTTCTCCTGAGTACGGCGATACCAGATGTGTGACACTTTATTGCAGCCTAGGTGGGCAAAGGGGCACACATTCCAAAGAGCACCTTTCGGATTTCACTGGTCATTTTTTACAGATTTTGATTGCAAACTACTTCTCACGCATATGGGCCCCTAAAAATCCAGGGCAGTATAACTACCCCACAAGTGACCCCATTTTGGAAAGAAGACACCCCAAGGTATTCCGTGAGGGGCATGGAGAGTTACTAGAATTTTTTATTTTTTGTCGCAAGTTAGTGGAATATGATACTTTGTAAGGAAAAAAAAAATAAAAAAAAAATCACCATTTTCCGCTAACTTGTGACAAAAAATAAAAAGTTCTATGAACTCACTATGCCCATCAGCGAATACCTTAGGGTGTCTACTTTCCGAAATGGGGTCATTTGTGGGGGCTTTCTACTGTCTGGGCATTGTAGAACCTCAGGAAACATTACACGTGCTCAGAAAGTCAGAGCTGCTTCAAGAAGCGGAAATTCACATTTTTGTACCAGTTTGTAAACGCTATTACATATAAACTTTTACCCAAACCATTTTTTTTTTGCCCAAACTTTTTTTTTTTTAATCAAAGACATGTAGAACAATAAATTTAGCGAAGAATTTATATATGGATGTGGGTTTTTTTAGCAAAATTTTACAACTGAAAGTGAAAAATGAATTTTTTTTTGCAAAAAAATCGTTAAATTTAGATTAACAAAAAAAGTTAAAATGTCAGCAGCAATGAAATACCACCAAATGAAAGCTCTGTTGGTGAGAAGAAAAGGAGGTAAAATTAATTTGGGTGGTAAGTTGCATGACCGAGCAATAAACGGTGAAAGTAGTGTAGTGCAGAAGTGTAAAAAGTGGTCATTAAAGGGCTTCTGTCAGCCCACTAAACCGTTTTTTTTTTTTGTTAATATTAATCCCTACACTGCAAGCTCCCTGTACATAAGCTAAATATTCATTTTTGTTCAGTAGATTTTGTTAAAAATCAAGTTTTATAATATGCAAATTACCTTGCTACCAGCAAGTAGGGCGGCTACTTGCTGGTAGCAGCCGCATCCTCCTCATCATGACGCCCCCCTCCGCTGTTTGATTGACAGGGCCAGGGAACGGGATCGTTCTCTGCTGGCCCTGTTTGAATTCAAAATATCGCGCCTGCGCCGTACCTGTCTTCAATCGGCGCAGGCGCACTGAGAGGCGGCCGACTGTCGGCCGCTCCATCCTCAATGCGCCTGCGCCGATGACTTCATCGCATACACCCGGAAGAGAAGACGCCGGCATCGCTGGAAGGAGGCGGAGAGTCTGGATGACGTCGCTGGATGCTCGAATCAGCTAAGTATGTAGGTAATAAGCATGCTGCCACAAAAAACCACCAACGAAATGGGAATAAATAATAAATGATTTTATAAAAAGTACAATTAGTAACACTATACCACCAACGATTATGAATGATAAGCACCTGCTCAATATAGAGATACACAAATATAAATATATACACACATATATATATATATATATATATATATATATATATATATATATATATATACACACACACATATATACACAGAGTAATTCAGATATATTATCATAAAGATACATATAGATAGAGTCGTGATCGATAGGCACAGGTGGACAGGCAGAGATGGACAGATCTCTGCCTGTCCACCTGTGCCTATCTATCACGACTATCTATATGTATCTTTATGATAATATATCTGAATTACTGTGTGTGTGTGTGTGTGTGTGTGTGTGTGTGTGTGTGTGTGTGTGTGTATGTATGTGTATATATATATATATATATATATATATATATATATATATATATACACACACACATACATCTCTATCTGTTTCTATGTGTACATATATGCCTGTCTGAAAAAATAAATAAAATATATATATATATATATATATATATATATATATATATATATATATATATATAGTAATATATACACAAAGAAACATATATTATGATATATCACTAATACAAAAATATATACATATATATATACACTATTTGACAAATATATACAGATATTTATATATGTGTCATATATAAGTATCTGTATATTTATTGAGCAGGTGCTTATTATTCATAATCGTTGGTGGTATAGTGTTATTAATTGTACTTTTTATAAAATCATTTATTATTTATTCCCATTTCGTTGGTGGTTTTTTGTGGCAGCATGCTTATTACCTACATACTTACCTGATTCGAGCATCCAGTGACGTCATCCAGACTCTCCGCCTCCTTCCAGCGATGCCGGCGTCTTCTCTTCCTGGTGTATGCGATGACGTCATCGGAGCAGGCGCATTGAGGATGGAGCGGCCGACAGAGTGGCCGCCTCTCAGTGCGCCTGCGCCGATTAAAGACAGGGACGGCGCAGGCGCGATATTTTGAATTCAAACAGGGCCAGCAGAGAACGATCCCGTTCCCTGGCCCTGTCAATCAAATAGCGGAGGGGGCGTCATGATGATAGGAGGATGCGGCTGCTACCAGCAAGTAGCCGCCCTACTTGCTGGTAGCAAGGTAATTTACATATTATAAAACTTGATTTTTAACAAAATCTACTGAACAAAAATGAATATTTAGCTTATGTACAGGGAGCTTGCAGTGTAGGGATTAAGATTAACCCCCCAAAAAAAAAAAACGGTTTAGTGGGCTGACAGAAGCCCTTTAAAGGGTGTTTTAGCTAGGGGGGTTGAAGTGGTTAAGGATTATATTAGTTTAGTTACCAAAATGCAATTCAGTCACTTGTGTTGTGCACCAACAATATTTGAGACAAATTCTAAATCTACAATAAAGATAGTGACAATCTCATGAGGGTTTTTCCAATTTTATAATTTATGCTTATCTATGTTTTTAATTCAGATGGTGTAATAAAAAAAAAAAAAAACACATCTATCCAGTTTAGTTATCCTGCAATATTGATCCAGAGGAGGGCAAATACTAATCCTCATGAGATCGAATCCAATTTGAGCCATTGTAACAAGTGAGGTAGGGGGCGGCACCACTACTCCGGCTGAGCGCACATGAATCAAGCGCTGTGAGTGGCTGGAGAGGACACACACAATCGGAGGTGCTCAGCTGTGCAGGTAAGATGCGGAATAGAAGCGAAATAGAACAGAACAAAAGCAGCGGCACTCACCCGTGTGTAGTCAAAAAATCAGCAGCTTTATTAATCCAGTATTACATCAGGCAGTAATTCAGAAGCAGGCATTGAACAGCGGCGGCCGTTTCGCGCTACATGCGCTTCTTCTGGCTGTGCGTGCTTGTGCATCGCTCCTTTTAAATGCTGACGCAGGCCGTTGTCATGGAAATTAACAAATCGGATTGCGTCTGCATAAAGGAGACGACTGAAACGGGATACATATAAAAACAATATAAGTGTAATAGCCAGGGAACGTACACAAACTGAGCAATTAAATTATATATACTAAGGCATTACAAAAAGGGGCTTAGATCATTCCTGTCATTGAGTCAGAGTTCCCCTAAGGCTTGTGTACGCAATATCCACTTAGCCTCTCTCTCTGCAGGATGAGGCGGTGTCTGTCTCCCCCCTGCAGAGGGGTGGACACGGTTTCCAGGCCAGAGAAGGAAATACAACTAGTATCACCATCCTGAGCACTTATGTGTTCTATGAACCTGGGACACCCTTTCCCTGTCTTAATGGAATTAAAGTGTTCCCTCACTCGTTCAAAAAGACATCTGATATTTTTACCAATGTAAAAACGTCCACATGTGCACAATACTAAGTATACTAAATAAGTACTCCGACAGTTAATGAAGGTATTGACTGTATGCTGGATACCAGCAAATTCAATACTCTTTTTCTGGGAATTATTAGTGCACAGTGAACAGTTTCCACACCTGTAGTTGCCTTTTGGAAGGTTACTTTTGAGCCAATTTTTGCTCTCATCTGTTTGGAGTCTACTCCTAACGAGTTTGTCTTTGACGGTGTGACTCCTTCTAAAGGTGATCAGGGGTCTCTGTCCTGTCAGCTCATTAAGAGTTGCGTCCCTCCTCAAAACATCCCAATTCTTAAATATGACTGATCGGATACGATCAGCCATGGGACTGTATTTGAAGGAGAACGCAAATCTAGCACCCTTGATCTGGTCAACACTCCTATCTTTTTTCTGGTTACCACTCTTCAAAAGACTATCCTGTGAGAAATTTTCCTCTACTCTTTCCATATCTCTACTTAGTGCTTCTTCAGGGTAACCCCTTTTTACTAAGCGCTGTTTAAGATCGTCTGCCTGTCTATGGTAACCACTGTCTTTGCTGTTTATGCGTCTTAGTCTAATGAACTGTCCGTATGGTACGGCTTTTTTGACGCTCCGTGGATGGAATTTGTCGTGGCGGAGCAAGGAGTTGGTCGCCGTGGGCTTACGAAAGCCCTCCGTGACCAACTCATCGCCTTCCACCAGGACAGCCACATCCAGGAATTCTAACCTGTTTCCTTCGAAATTCAGAGTAAAGGTCATACCCATGTCGTTTTTGTTCAGATAGTCAACAAATTCATTGCACTCCTCTTCTGTACCTTCCCAGACTAAACACGTCATCTACAAAACGTAGATACGTTTTTAATTTAGAGAGGAAGGGATTGTTGACAGAATAAACATATCTGTCCTCTAGTCTGGCAAGGTACATATTAGCAAAAGTGCAGGAGACGGGGGTCCCCATAGCCGTACCCAACTTTTGCCTGAACCACTCATTAGCGAACTGGAATACGTTGTTCGTTAAAATGAACTTCAGCGCCTCCCCAATAAATTCACAATATACAGGGCTTTTACCTAGGTTCACCACGATGTCCAGGATCGCCTCAACACCGGCATCATGAGGGATGCGGGTGTAGAGGCTCTCCACATCGAGGGATACCAATTGGTAATCCTTCTGCCAACAGATTTCTTTCAGGGCCAACAAAAAATCATTGGTATCCCTGAGATAGGCGGGGGCACTGCTGAGTACTGGTCTCAGAAGCCAATCCACATACTTGGATAAAGGCTCAGTCACTGAGCCAATCCCCGCGACGATAGGACGCCCTGGGGGGTGGCTCAGTGACTTATGGACCTTTGGGAGAAAATACAAAGATGGCTTGGCCGGAGATAACGGGACAAGTTTGTCCAACATATTTCTGGGTAGAAAACCCACCTCCACGTATCTTTTAACGAGGGATTGTAACAACTGTTGGGTAGTAGACAGGGGATCCCCCGTATCCTTGGATAGACGCAGGTATCCCCCAGTTGTCTAAGGGCTTCGTTAACATAAAATTCTCTGAACATGAGAACAACATTACCCCCCTTGTCCGCCGGTTTCACTATTATACCTTCCTGGGAACGGAGCCACTGTAAGGCTTTATGTTCCTCTATACTGATGTTGGGTTGGGCAGTGGAATATATCACCGCTCTAATATCCCTCATGACTTGATATTGGAAGATTTCAATGCTACTCTGGCGGGCATGGGGGGGGGCAGAAGATGGATCTAACTCCACCAATGAATGGATCCACGGACGCACAGCCAGAAGAAGCGCATGTAGCGCGAAACGGCCGCCGCTGTTCAATGCGTGCTTCTGAATTGTCCGCCCCCTGCCTGATGTAATACTGGATTAATAAAGCTGCTGATTGTTTGACTACACACAGGTGAGTGCCGCTGCTTTTGTTCTGTTCTATTTCGCTTCATAACCCGTATTACACTCCAGAAATACATCCAGGCTCCTCAAAAACTCTTTTAGGAAGTTGACCATCAGTACTTCATCACGGAGCCGATGGCACTGGGGGGAGGACGGAGCCACTGTGCCACCAATGATTTTTAATGGGGTTGAGGACGCACTGCGCCACCAATGATAATTACCCCTTAATACAGGGGGAAGGTACTGGCAGCAAATCAGTGGCAGTTAACCCCTCAGATGACACAACTGCCGCTGATCGCAGCTCCCTTTCAGGAGCAGGGTGCCGGCAATGCGATTCTGCTGCCGACACCCGCCTCCTGTATTATGTGTTAAAGACTACTTTATATAGGTCCAGACTTTAAGCATTAGGCTACACAGAGCGACGCCCAGAGATGTCCCAGCACTTAATATTACTACTGGGCGCAGCTTCGTTTGCCCGCTGTGCCCCATTACTGTCTGCTCTCCTGCTCCATATGCTAATTACTATCGGAGCAATGAGGAGGAGCTTCTCTAGTGGACGTTCCTTCTCCCTGGCTGTAGCACTGTCCAATCGCAGCGAGAAGGAACACCCACTAGAGAAGCTGATGTCTCCTCCCCATTGCTCCGTGTAGGAATAGTCCTATCATTGGTGGAGCAGTGCGCCCGCCCCCCTCTCCGTTCATCGGTGGCAGCGGCAGCACAGGAGGGAGGGAGACACTGCTTCCTTCTCCCCTGTGCTGCTGAGGGAACATAAGCACGCTGACAGCAGTGCACTTATGTTCAGAGATACTAGACTGCGCAGCAGCGCAGCCCAGTATCGAAAATAATGGAAATCCATACGATACCCAATCAAAACTTTTGTCCCTGTATCAAAATTTCAATACCAGCAACAAACCTAAA
Source organism: Bufo gargarizans (assembly GCF_014858855.1). Taxonomy (NCBI): domain Eukaryota; kingdom Metazoa; phylum Chordata; class Amphibia; order Anura; family Bufonidae; genus Bufo; species Bufo gargarizans. Next base: position 336,419,277 of record NC_058080.1, on the reverse strand, counting down.
CATAGTTGCTAATAGCCACCCTCTTTTATCTATCACATGAGCCAGTTACTTACCCACATACAGACATTTTCCCACTGGGCAAATATTCTCATTTTCTGTACTAACCTATGTGGCACAGTATCTAATGCTTTGGAGAAGAAGACATACAGTACAGACCAAAAGTTTGGACACACCTTCTCATTCAAAGGGTTTTCTTTATTTTCATGACTATGAAAATTGTAGATTCACACTGAAGGCATTAAAACTATGAATTAACACATGTGGAATTATATACATAACAAAAAAGTGTGAAACAACTAAAAATATGTCATTCTAGGTTCTTCAAAGTAGCCACCTTTTGCTTTGATTGCCAAGAGTGTGCAAAGAAGTAATCAAAGCAAAAGGTGGTTACTTTGAAGAACCTAGAATATGACATTTTCAATTGTTCCACAGTTTTTTGTTATGTATACAATTCCACATGTGTTAATTCATAGTTTTGATGCCTTCAGTGTGAATCTACAATTTTTATAGTCATGAAAATAAAGAAATCTCTTTGAATGAGAAGGTGTGTCCAAACTTTTGGTCTGTACTCTATGATCCAACGACTCCAGTCTAGAACTTACCTCCTCATAGAAACTGATTATTGTGACAGTACCAACCCATCCATGCTAAAAAGGGCATTATACGCTTATTTTCAGAGAGATGCTCCAGGATAGCATATGTTAGAAAGGCTTCAAACAGTTTCCCCACATCATATTAAATTTACCAGGCTATAGATTAAGAGGATTATTCAAAATTGTCTTCCTATTTTATATGAAGATGATATTTTGAGAGAGGTGTTGAGGGATGGATGTTGGGTCGTATCCAGGAGACCTAATATCCTGGGTAAAACACCATCACCCTCTAAGTATACCCCAACACAAACAAAAATTACATCTACCTGGCTCAAGTATACGGGTTTCTCGAAATGTGGGGGTCAGAGATGTCAAACGTGTAAAGTCACCAAAAATACTAAAGAATTTCACAATTCAACACATTCCGAAATTTTCCCTATTAAGAGCTATATTAACTGCAATACAGCGGGGGTTATATACATCACCACATGTACCACATGTGATTTGATGTATGTAGGTTGCACAAGCAGAAAATTTAAAGACAAATTACGTGAACATCTAAACTACATTTTCTAACCCATTGTCAACAGGAATTTCCAATGCAGCTAATCATTTCATTGATGTCCATAATCGCAATACCAATACCTTTAGTACTCTCGCATTTGAACGCGTCACAATACCACAAAGAGGAGGGAATATAAAACAAAAAAATCCTCCTTCAGGAAGCCTTTTGGATTTGGAGACTCAATATGAGATGTCCGCTTGGTCTCTAGAGAACTAATGTACTCATATTGAAGTTATTATGCAGCTATACCATTATGGCTTTGTTTTTACATCCATATCCATATATTTGGTTTTCATATATGGTTATTCTTAATACATCATATCCTCCTCTCCCCCCCCCCCCCCCCTTTTTTCTCATTCCAAATTAAGGATTTTCCTATTCCTTTTAGGTTGTCCCTACAATAAAATATATGCATTTTGGGAAAATGTATACAATATATGTGCATGACCCAATTGACATTTTTAATATCAAAGTATAAAAATATCAACCAATGCTGTATTGCATTTCCACATACTATCTATCCCCTGTCACACACAAAGAAATAATTTAAATAAATATTTGTAGTATATAATGGCTTATGTTATGTTATCATATCAGTCAGTTTTTCCAGGCTTTTACACAGCAAGGATAATAACTGCACTGTATATCTGACGTCCCACAAGAGCGTGATTGATAACTCTAGAGCCATATATAGTATAGCGGTCTGAAATCTAAAACACAGTACGGGCTTCCGAAATTTAAGCTAAATTATTTTCGCATGCTGAACAATTCTTATGAATACATACTTTCAAACAAATATATTTTTAATCATTTCAGTATAGATAGCGAAACATATACATACATATATACTGTTCTGTTGGCTGACGGTGGTATGCGGACGAGAGGTTTTTTCATCACTAAGATATATGTACATTCCGACCATAGTTCATTAGATAGAATCTTAAATCTTTGAACGCAGGGACTGCACTCACATGTCTTAAGTATCTCTGTGTTTACTTTGCATCAACCGATCATTGTAGATCTTTGGACTTGGTCTGCAGTTCACATCGTGCGATTCTACATGAACGTGATGTCGGTTGGACGTGGAGGTTAACCAGACATGATTAGGGATATTATCCTCCACGGCAGCAATTGATTGCATCGTGTCTACCTAAATTTCTCAGATCACATGATATGTGCGGATTTCAGCTTTGGTTTACATTGTGCGGCATCTTGGTTAGTATGAAGTCCGCTGAATTTCGAGTAGTGAATTAAAAATAAAAAATTCCTTCCCAATAGGTAGATATGACTATAGATCTGTACCCATAGATCTTTGTGATGAACAATATACATAACATGATGCAACCAATTTCTAGACCATTGTACTATATAATGATAATACCATCCAAGCTAAACCTCTGCTAATATATTTAATGCAATCTGTTTTTTGTAGGGTCACCAAATCCATCCTAATAAGGTTTAACAAGGGGATTTGTAGTTTTATATTTTGCATTGTACGTTTTAATGTTTTTGTGTGGAACAATATATGTCACGGGTTAAAATGTTTGCACAAGTGCCTCACATGAACCTGATTGATGTTGTGCTCGCCCTGCCCGCCCCCACCCCTCCCCTGGGGATGGGAGTGCCGGAGGTGAGCCCTATTTCAGTCCGGAACATGTCAGACACTATGGATCACGACTAAGAACACTATTGTTCGAAACGAGTAGATCAGGCATGTCCAAACTGCGGCCCTCCAGCTGTTGCAAAACTACAACTCCCAGCATGCCTGGATAGCTTACAGCTATTAGGGCATGCTGGGAGTTGTAGTTTTGCAACAGCTAGAGGGCCGCAGTTTGGACATGCCTGGCGTAGATCTATTGGGAACAAGTGGGAGTCGGTGCAACTGTATGCTGTATCTACCTGACTATTGGTGACAAATAAAGAACGGGATCTTTTGCAATTTCCACGTTTGGTGCTGGAGCCTTCTTTATATTTTCTGGATTACTACTGAGGACTGGCTTGAGTCCACCCCATGCACCGCCTCACAGGACATCTAGGTGAGCTGGCTGTAACTTCTTTTTCCTCATATGTTAGAAAGGCTTCAAACTGTTTCCCCACATCATATAAAATTTACCAGCCTATAGATTGCGGGCTCTGTTTTTGACCCATTTCTAAAGATTAGCACAACATTTGCTAAGCGCCAATCCTGTGGAACGCTCCTTGTCATTATACAGTCCTTAAATATCAGAAATGAGGGTCTGTCTATTACATTATTTCTCTTAGGATATGGGGTATATGCTATGTGGTACTTTGACACTTTGCATTTCATCTGACATTTCACTTTCCTAGGTGAACACAGTAGAGAAAAAATATTTAAAAAGGCCATGCACACCTTTGGGAGCAATTTTTATTATCATATTGTACTCATTTTGAGCTCCAAAAAATTTCTATTGGTCTTTATTATAAATATGGAGCCCCTTTTTCTGTACATAGCCGAGATGCTCTAGTTGCAGCTTCAGAATTTTCACTCTTTTCTGTCAGTTGGGGAGCTGACAGGATCCTATATCTGCTTTCTAACATTATGAGCACTCATAGCTCAGTTCTTATCTTCCTGATAAGAATGTGGTTTATGACCTCTTAGTAGTTTAAAGATGAGGTTTATTAGAGGACAGCACAAAGTGAAAGTACCAGTCTCAGAGCTAGAAAAACTAAACTATTTGTGACAGAATGGCTTAAAGGGATTCTGTCACCAGGTTTCACCCCCTCCAGATAAAAATATGGTTATGTTCAGGGAGCTTTAACCATTCCTAATGTGGTCTTATAAATGTAATCTGTAGGCTCATTTTGCTAAAAATACGCTATTACTAACCTGTCATTCATAAAAATAAGGTGCCCAAGGGGATGTAAATGGCTCCAAACTGCCGTCCGCACCCGCTGCCGTTCGTGCCCAGCGCCGCCTCCTGCTCTTTCTCCCTCCCTCCTCCTCCTGCTGTAAAATTGCTGTGACACCTCCCCCCTCCTCCTGCTGTAACATTGCGATGTTACAGCAGGAGGGGAGGGAGGGAGAGCGGGAGGCGTCACAGCGCTCTTACAGCAGGAGGAGGGGGAGGTGTCACAGCAATCCTACAGCAGGAGGAGGGGGGAGGGAGAGAGAGCAGGAGGCATCACAGAAGATTATGAGGGGTGCTGGGCACGAACGGCAGTGGGTGCGAGCGGCAGCTTGGAGCCATTTACATCCCCTTGGGCACCTTATTTTTATGAATGACAGGTTAGTAATAGCGTATTTTTAGCAAAATGAGCCTACAGATTACATTTATAAGACCACATTAGGAATGGTTAAAGCTCCCTGAACATAACCATATTTTTATCTGGAGGGGGTGAAACCTGGTGACAGAATCCCTTTAATACCTTTAATAGAGACAACTGAAACAATGATTTTTAGCCCAAAATGAGTAAAATGCAATTAAACAATGAATCATAGAAAATGTCTCCGAGAATGTACATAGCTTTTAATAAATTGTACTAATCTTATTGCTTTATACAACTCCATCATCACTCCCTAAAGAGCCAATATTTTCTGGTTTCAATTTTTTACCATTCATATAATTAAAAACATTTTAGGGAAGTCCCCAATAATAACTATCGCATTATGATTTGCCACCTCATCTAATCTGGTATATTAGGCGGCTTATAACAAACCCCATCAGTGTTTTATTATTGGTTTTCGCACATTTCTAAGGCCTCCTTCACACTTGCGTTGTCCGGATTCGTCGTGTAGTCCATTTGCCGGAATTACACGCTGGATCCGGAAAAACGCAAGTGAACTGAAAGCATTTGAAGACGGATCCGTCTTCAAAATGCGTTCAGTGTTACTATGGCAGCCAGGACGCTATTAAAGTCCTGGTTGCCATAGTAGTAGTGGGGAGCGGGGGAGCAGTATACATACCGTCCGTGCGGCTCCCAGGGTGCTCCAGAATGACGTCAGAGCGCCCCATGCTCATGGATGACGTGTCCATGCGATCACGTCATCCTTGCGCGTGGGGCGCCCTGACGTCACTCTGGAACACCCCGGGAGCCGCACGGACACCAAGTATACTGCTCCCCCGCTCCTCACTACACTTTACCATGGCTGCCATGGTAACCATTCAGAAAGTCCTCACGAATAATAATACAGCCACAAAATGGGATATCTTTAAAAGCATCCTAAAATCTCATTGTGAGAGGTACATACTGTATGGGAATAAAAGGTTAAGGAACAAAAAGAAACCAATGTGGATAAACCGAACTGTAAAGAAAGCAATAAATGACAAAAAGAAAGCATATAAAACAATAAAACAGGAAGGTAGCACGGAAACACTGAAAAACTATAAGGAAAAAAATAGAACATGTAAAAAACAAATAAAAGTGGCCAAACTAGAGACTGAGAGATTAATTGCCAAAGAGAGTAAAACTAACCCTAAAATGTTCTTCAATTATATAAATGTTAAAAAGTATAAATCTGAAGGTGTCGGCCCTTTAAAGAGTAATGAGGGAGGAGTCGCAGAGAGCGACGAGGAGAAAGCAAAGCTGTTAAATATTTTTTTTCTCCAATGTATTCACTGAGGAAAATAAACTGTCAAATGACATGCCGAATGTTGAAATAAATTCCCCATTAAAAGTGTCCTGTCTGACCCAGGAAGAAGTGCAACAGCGACTTAAAAAGATTAAAATAGACAAATCGTAACAGCATCGGTCCTGGGTCTTTATTCCCTAGACAATCGCTAGAGGCACATATAAGTGTTCTCCCTAAACCAGGAAAAGATCTTTCTTTATCAGCTAATTTCCGGCCGATCTCACTGATCAATATAGATATTAAATTGTATTCCAAAATACTAGCAGATAGGTTGGCCCCTGTAATCCCAAACATTGTCCACACAGACCAGGTGGGATTTGTTCGCGGCAGAGAAGCCAGGGACAATACTATTAAAACAGTGATACTTACGGATATAGCCAGAAACAGTAACTCGCCTTTATGCTTACTTTCGATCGACGCTGAAAAGGCCTTTGACAGGGTCCATTGGACCTTCCTGGACTCAACATTACGGCAAATTGGGGTGGGCCCCAAATTTTTAAATTGCATACGTGCCCTATACTCAGATCCTACAGCAAAGGTAAGGGTCAATGGGCTATTGTCTGCACCCATACCGATTCGTAACGGGACTAGGCAAGGTTGCCCGCTTTCCCCCCTTTTATATGTATTAGTGATGGAGCATCTGGCTGTAGCCCTCCGTAAGAACCCATCCATTCACGGTCTTACAGTTGGGAGCAGGCAGTATAAGACGGCGTTATACGCTGACGATCTCTTATTATATATCACTCAGCCGCGTATTTCTATCCCTTCGATTCTAAAAGAATTTGAACAGTTTGGCCATTTGAGTAATTTTAAAGTTAATTACACAAAATCTGAAATCCTCAATGTAACTGTCCCACATAGTGAATTTGCGAGTCTTCTGTCAGCCTTTAGATTCAAACATCAACCCATCGCCATTAAGTACTTAGGGGTACACATACCAGCTGACAGTAAACACTTATTATCATTGAACTACTTCCCTTTATTGGAAAAGATAATTAAGGATCTTGGGACTTTCAACAAAAAGGAGCTATCGTGGTTTGGTCGGATTAATGCCTTGAAAATGGATATTTTACCTAAATTTTTATATATATTCCAGGCACTCCCACTTTCACCACCATCCTCCTTTTTTCGGAAAGCCAAAACAGCATTCACTCGTTTTATATGGGGGCAGGGTAGCCCACGGCTAGGTCACTCTACCTTAACCAGATCTAAATCCCAAGGGGGCGTAGGTTTACCGGACCTCAGGTTGTACCATTCAGCTGCAATACTCATTAGAGTGTTAGACTGGCACCACCATTCTGGCACGAAACAATGGGTTTGCTTAGAACAAACCCTATGCACCCTTCCTCTTAAACACATTGCTTGGCTATCATCTGTAGATCGCCCACGATCTTCTAACCACTCCTTGTTATTGCAACACACCAGACTCTGGGATTCTTTAATACGCAAGGGGATGTGTATCAGAAGACTTAGCCCGATTACTCCTGTCTTTCATAACCCAGCATTCCGAGCTGGAACAGGTAGGGTCTCATTCTTAGGCTTTAGGATCTCGGATGACCCTCGCTTTTATCATCTGATGCAGGGAGGTACACTTCCTTCTTTTTCAGTCCTGTCCAACAGATTCCTGGATAAAAAAAGATTTCCTGGCTGGAATATGAGCAAATTAAATCATTCGTCTTGTCCAGGGGAGCACAGTGTTCTTTTGGGGCCTCGCTCACGGATTTTGAACAATTGTTCACTTTGTCCTCTCCACCGACTCACCTTGTTTCCTTCCTGTACCAGATCCTTCTAAAGGATTCTCATAAGGGTAACCCGCACTTCATCAAGGACTGGGAGTCAGATTTAGGCACTAGCATAGCTGAATCAGATTGTCAAAAAGCTTTTCTTTACTTTCACAAGCTGTCTATGGCATGCGCCGCTCAGGAGAAGAACTACAAAATATTATCCCGTTGGTATAGATACCCGGTCAGACTTCATAGAATTTTTCCTTCAGTTTCGGAGTTATGCTGGAGATGTTGCAAAGAGACAGGTACAATGCTTCATGTATGGTGGGGCTGCGACTTAATTAAACCCTTTTGGGATTCAGTATTCCAAGCATTCCATAAAATTTCTCCTAAACCAGTCAATAATTCTCCTCAAGTGGCGCTCCTCTCCATCCTTCCGGGATCTATGTCGTCTCAAAAGAGGTCATTACTTCGATTTTTTATCACAGAAGCTAGGACAGTAATCCCTAGATACTGGCGTTCCACACAGGTTCCCACGATGAGGGATTGGCTTCAAGAAATGCAACAAATAGCCAGAATGGAGGAGATCTCGGCAGAGGCATCCGACTTGTCGAATAAATATAACGAGACATGGGCGAGTTGGGCTGCGGCAATGGAGTCCCCGGACTTTCTCGTTATCATGGCTACATGAGGTAGCAGGACCTCTATATAAGGTGGTGAGGTAGGCTTTAGGTTTTATATCCCCTTTAGCGAAAGAGATATGGTCTTTTCCCTCCCCTTCCCCCTCTCCATCTTCTTTCTTCTTTCTTTCTGTGTTTTTCTTTTTTTTTGTCAATCACTCTCTGTTGACAATCTGATCAACGAATTATGACAAGACGGAACAACCACGAGAGGACTGTGCGATACTTGCTAGTGCTCACTGTCTTGCCTTATTATACCAATACTGTCAGAATTTGTCATGACGCACCTTCCGGAGCATTGTTATTTTGTAAAGTTCAAAATGAAAACTTCAATAAAACTTGATTAATCTAAAATAGACAAATCGCCAGGACCGGATGGCAAACACCCCCGTATCCTAAGGGAATTAAGTAATGTCATAGCCAGACCCTTATTTCCGATATTTGCAGATTCTATATTGACAGGGAATGTCCCACAGGATAGGCGCATGGCAAATGTGGTGCCAATATTAAAAAAAAAAAAGGGTCCAAAAACAGAGCCGGGAAACTATAGGCCGGTAAGTTTAACATCTGTTGTGGGTAAACTGAACTGTTTGAAGGTTTTCTGAGAGATGCTATGTTAGAGCATCTTAACGGAAATAAGCAAATAACGCCATATCAGCATGGCTTCGTGAGGGATTGATCATGTCAAACAAATTTAATCAGTTTCTATGAGGAGGTAAGTTCTAGACTTGACAGTGGCGAATCAATGGATGTCGTGTATCTGGACTTCTCCAAAGCATTTGTACCACATAAAAGGTTAGTATATAAAATGAGAATGCTCGGACTGGGAGAAAACGTCTGTAAGTGGGTAAGTAACTGGCTCAATGATAGAAAACAGAGGGTGGTTATTAATGGTACATACTCAGATTGGGTCACTGTCACTAGTGGAGTACCTCAGGGGTCAGTATTGGGCCCTATTCTCTTCAATATATTTATTAATGATCTTATAGAAGGCTTGCATAGTAAAATATCAATTTTCGCAGATGACACTAAACTGTGTAAAGTAACACTGAAGAGAACGGTATACTTCTACAGAGCGATCTGGATAGACTGGCGGCTTGGGCAGATAAGTGGCAGATGAGGTTTAACACTGACAAAATGTAAAGTTATGCACATGGGAAGGAATAATGCAAGTCACCCGTACTTATTAAATGGTAAAACACTTGGTAACACTGACATGGAAAAATATCTAGGAATTTTAATAAACAGCAAACAAAGCTGCAAAAAAACAGTGTCAGGCAGCTGCTGCCAAGGCACATAAGATAATGGGTTGCATCAAAAGGGGCATAGATGCCCGTGATGAGAACATAGTCCTACCACTTTACAAATCATTAGTCAGACCACACATGGAGTACTGTGTACAGTTCTGGGCTCCAGTGAACAAAGCAGACATAGCAGAGCTGGAGAGGGTCCAGAGGAGGGCAACTAAATAACTGGAATGGGGCAACTACAGTACCCTGAAAGATCAAAATTAGGGTTATTCACTTTAGAAGAAAGACGACTGAGAGGAGATCTAATTAATATGTATAAATATATCAGGGGTCAGTACAGAGATCTATCCCATCATCTATTCATTCCCAGGACGGTGACTGTGACAAGGGGACATCCTCTGTGTCTGGAGGAAAGAAGGTTTGTACACAAACATAGAAAAGGATTCTTTACGGTAAGAGCAGTGAGACTATGGAACTCTCTGCCTGAGGAGGTGGTGATGGTGAGTACAATAAAGGAATTCAAGAGGGGCCTGGATGTATTTCTGGAGCGTAATAACATTACAGGCTATAGCTACTAGAGAGAGATCATTGATCCAGGGATTTATTCTGATTGCCCGATTGGAGTCGGAAAGGAATTTTTATTCCCCTAAAGTGTGGAAAATTGGCTTCTACCTCACAGTTTTTTTTTTGCCTTCCTCTGGATCAACTTGCAGGATGACAGGCCGAACTGGATGGACAAATGTCTTTTTTCGGCCTTATGTACTATGTTACTATGTTATTAATTCCGGATCCGGCCTTGCGGCAAGTGTTCGGGATTTTTGGCCGGAGCAAAAAGCACAGCATGCTGCGGTATTTTCTCCGGCCAAAAAAGTGTTCCGGTCCTGAACTGAAGACATCCTGAACGGATTTCTCTCCATTCAGAATGCATGGGGATAATCCTGATGAGGATTCTTCCGGCATAGAGCCTCCGACGACGGAACTCTATGCCGGAACAAAAGAACGCAAGTGTGAAAGAGCCCTAACCACAGTGACTCCACATGTTCATTTCCCTCACTTCCCAGAGTGTGGGCTGTAGCCAGGGCTTTACATAAAAGGCACACTATTCCCCCTTTCCATTTTTTATAATTTGTTTTAAGCAGACTAACTCAGACTACCCTGTCACTGATTACTGTGGTGCATATATCATTTGTTTCTCAGGTTACTATATGCCATAAATAGGCATATCATATTGCATTTTCTATCCTCTGACAAAGATCACAGATCAGACCCCCAATCAGAACTCTGAGCAGACAAAACATAAAATAAAATCAACTTAACTCTCCTGTTACGGACGCCGCCGCCACTCCTGAGATCCAGCACTCTTCCTACTGTGCTGGGCGATGTCTGTTCACAGCAGAGCGCCATAGGAAGAGTGCTGGATCTGAGGAGTGGAGGCAGCGTCCGTAACAGGAGAGTTAAGTTGATTTTATTAATTTTGACGGTTACACACAGCACAGTGTACAAATCCTAAAGGAGACTACTAGGAAGCAGTGAGTACAGAGCTTGTAAGGGTAGCGCTGCATTCACTGTTCCCCATTCCTCCTGTACTAACGAGCACTTCCATAACGGAAGTTCTAATTAGTATTCGCCCCATAAGAAGCACTGACATTTTCCCCCTACTTAAGAACTGCCTTAATTCTACGTGGCATTGATTTAACAAGGTACTGATAGCATTCTTTAGAAATGTTGGCCCATATTGATAGGATAGCATCTTGCAGTTGATGGGGATTTGAGGGATGCACATCCAGGGCACAAAGGTCCCGTTCCACCACATCCCAAAGATTCTCTATTGGGTTGAGATCTGGTGACTATGGGGGCCATTTTAGTACAGTGAACTCATTGTCATGTTCAAGAAACCAATTAGAAATGATTCGAGCTTTGTGACATGGTGCATTATCCTGCTGGAAGTAGCCATCAGAGGATGGGTACATGGTGGTCATGAAGGGATGGACATGGTCAGAAACAATGCTCAGGTAGCCCCTGGCATTTAAATGATGGCCAATTGGCACTAAGGGGCCTAAAGTGTGCCCAGAAAACATCCCCCACACCATTACACCACCACCAGCCTGCACAGTGGCATGATGGATACATGTTCTCATTCTGTTTACGCCAAATTCGGACTCTACCATTTGAATGTCTCAACAGAAATCAAGACTCATCAGACCAGGCAACATTTTTCCAGTCTTCAACAGTCCAATTTTGGTGAGCTCGTGCAAATTGTAGCCTCTTTTTCCTATTTGTAGTGGAGATGAGTGGTACCCGGTGGGGTCTTCTGCTGTTGTAGCCCACCTTTTTTTCCCATTCTGACATTCAGTTTGGAGTTCAGGAGATTGTCTTGACCAGGACCACAACCCTACATGCATTGAAGCAACTGCCATGTGATTGGTTGACTAGATAATCGCATTAATGAGAAATAGAACAGGTGTTCCTAATAATTCTTTAGGTGAGTGTATATACACACTTTTTTTTCCGAAAAAAAATATAAAATATTATATCCATACAGGGTGGGAATAAATCCCGGGTGCCGTCATGGGCTCATAGAAAAGCGATTACCGGTAAGTGTAATCTTAAATTTCCCTTACGCCCATGACAGCGATTAGAATAGAAATTCCTTTTTTTGGGGGGGGGTCCGGGGGGGGCTCCAGGACTACTACCGCCTGGAGGACTTTTCTACCGAAAGCTAGTTGTTCCCTAGAGCCTAGGTCTAGTCTGTAGTGATGAAAAAAGGTACAGGGTGACTGCCATGTGGCTGCTCTACAAATCTGTTCTAAGGTAGCGTCAGCCCTTTCTGCCCAAGAGATGGAAACTGATCTAGTGGAATGAGCACCAAAACCCTTCGGGGGAGTCTTTCCGGCTGAAGAATAGGCCAAAGTAATGGCGCTCGCAATCCATCTGGAAAGGGATTTAGTAGAGGCTGCGAGACCCTTATTTTTCTTACTAAATTGAATGAAAAGCTTTGAGGTTTTCCTCCACTGACTAGTTACCTCCAGATAATGGGATAGGCATCTTTTTACATCCAAGCAATGGAGCTGCTTCTCTTTTTCATTGCTCGAATTTTGGCACAGGGAAGGAAGGATAATGTCCTGTGTTCTATGGAACATAGAAACCACTTTCGGTAAAAAGGAAGGGTCTGGCTTAGGCCCCTCTCACACTACAGTATGTCCATTTCAGTGTTTTGCGGTCCGTTTTTCAGGGATCCGTTGTTCCGTTTTTTGCTTCCGTTGTGGTTCCGTTTCCGTTCCGTTTTTCCATGTGGCATATACAGTATACAGTAATTACATAGAAAAAATTGGGCTGGGCATAACATTTTCAATAGATGGTTCCGTAAAAAACGGAACTGATACGGAAGACATACGGATGCATTTCCATATGTGTTCCGTTTTTTTTGCGGACCCATTGACTTGAATGGAGCCACGGACCGTGATTTGCGGCCAAATATAGGACATGTTCCATCTTTCAACGGAACGGAAATACGGAAACTGAATGCATACGGAACACATTCCGTTTTTTTTTTTTGCGGAACCATTAAAATGAATGCTTCCGTATACGGACCGTATACGGAATGCAAAAAACGGACCGCAAAACGGAAAAAAAAACTGTAGTGTGAAAGAGGCCTTAATGAGCACCCTGTCATATAGGGTGTTAGTATAAGGTGGATAAATAGAAAAGGCTGAAATTTCACAGACCGTCCTGGCTGAGGCGATTGCCACAAGGAAGGCAGTTTTGAAGGACAAGAGTCTTATGGGCAGTTCTTGTAATGGTTCAAAAGGAGGCTCCATGAGACTAGTGAGGACTAAGTTGAGGTCCCGGGGGGAGACTGAAGGACCAAGTATTGGTCCAAGTCTGCTGATGGATTTAAAAAAATCTTCTAACCCAGGGGTGGTTAGCGATGGGGGAATAAAGAAAGGCACTTAGAGCGGATACCTGTACCTTGAGAGTACTCGGCCTCAGATATTTTTTTTTCCATGACCGGCTTGCAGAAAATCTAAGATCTTGCACATAGGCGGAGGGTTTAAAGGATTCACCGGATGCTTGGCAAACTTCTGAAAGGTGTTCCAAATACTGAGATAAATTGAAGCGGTGACCTCCTTTCTGCAGGATAGCAAGGTGGAAACTACTTTCTAGGATTTCCCCCCTCAAGACCCATGCTGTGAAGTGTAACTGCCTCACGCTCAGATGGATGACAGGTCCTCGAGACAGAAGATCTTGCCTCTCCGGGAGAATCCAAGGGTCTGCCAGGGATAGTTTCCTCAACCAGGTGAACCAGGTTCTTCGGGGCCGAAATAGAGCAATTAGGATCACACTCATTCGTTCTTGTCTTAAGTTTTGGAGGAACCTTGGAAGAAGTCTCAGTGGAGGAAAGGCGTAGAGGAGCTGGTTTGACAAATGGAGGGAGAAGGCAGCTATCCCCGTTGGTGAATCTCTCGCGCTGAGGGAAAAGAAAAGTCGACATTTTCTGTTTTCCCTGGTAGCAAATAAGTCCAGATGTGGACGACCCCAGAGTTGAGTTATTTGATTGAAGACCATTTGCTTTAGACACCATTCCCCTTGGTCTAGTGCGTTTCTGCTTAAGAAATCTGCTACCTTGTTTTCCGTACCCTTTAAATGTACTGCAATAAGGGACGGAACACAAGGAATTATAAGGGAAACAATGTCTGCGGCCAACTGCATAAGATTTTTTTGATTTGGTTCCTCCTTGTCTGTTCAGATAGACAACTGTGGTGTTGTCCGAAAAAAAAAAACTTTTATAGCCTTTCCCTGAACTAGAAGAAGAAATTGTTTTAAGGCGAGAAGACCCGCTCTGAGCTCCCTCATGTTTTGAAAGTCTAGACTCTCTTCTTCCTTCCAAACACCTTGCCGCAGGTACCCCTGCCAACAGGCCCCCCACGCGAAAGGACTTGCGTCGGTGGTAAGGGTAACAAAATTCTGTTGGTTCCAAGGGAGCCCCTGGGACAGATTTACAGGATTCAGCCACCAGCGGAAAGATTAAGTCACCTGGGGGGGTGAATGTGAGAGGTGTATCTAGTGGGCGGAGGGCACCCTGCCATTCCTTCAGGATTTGCCACTGAAGGGGTCTGGAGTGAAGTTGGCTCCAACTGACCGCTCGTATAGTGTAAGTCATTTTGCCCAAGACCGCCATTGCTTGCCTGATAGTAGGGTTTTTTGTAGACATCAGAGACTGAACTCCCTGTATTAATCTCTGAATCTTGTCTTGGGGAAGGATACAGAGTAAATTCTGCGAGTTCAGGATCATTCCAAGAAAGACACGTTCTTGGGAGGGTATTCGATGTTTTCTAGGATCTGTACTACTTCAAGATGCAACTCGAGAAGGATCTCTGACTTATGAGCCATGACTTTTGTGAATAGCCTGGGAGCCTGAGAAATTCCGAAAGGAAGGGCCGTATATTGTAGGTGATGAATGTGACCTCCTAATGAAACTGCAACTCGGAGAAATTTTTGACAGTCTACATGAATAGGGATGTGATAGTATGCATCTCATATGTCTATTGTAGCCATGAAAAAGCCCCCAAAAAGAGGTTTTAAAACTGACTGGATTGTCTCCATTCTAAACTTTTTGTAAGCGAGAGATTGATTTAGATCTTTTAAGTTTATGATGGTTCTGAATGTTCCATCTGGTTTGGGAACCAGAAAAAGGGAAGCGTAGAAGCCCCTGCCTTTCTTTGACACTGGCACCAGAACATTTTTTCGAAGTAAAGATGCAATCTCCTGTTGTAAAGCTAGTTTTTTTCCCCCCAAATTTCTTAGGAAATCTTTTGAATCTGTCCGGTGGGCGAGAGACAAACTCTAGGCAAAACTCTTCCCTTATGATGCTTAAAATTCAGGGGCTTGAGGAGATTCATTCACAAGCATGAAGGAAGGAAGTCTGCCACCTACATTGCTGAGTGGGTTTGGAAGCTGATGAAGTTTGGGAAGCGAACAAGAAACCCTTGCCTTTCCTATTCTTATTGTCTGCTCTGAAGTCTTTTCTCTGTCCTTTATAAAAATCCTTTTTGGTTTTTTTTTGGAAAAAAAAACAAAACACTGTTTCTTGGGGGGTCTGGAGACAGGGAATCCATTTTTATTGTCTGAAGCCTTATCTAAAAGGTAGTCTAAAACGCAACCAAAAAGATAATCGCCCTGACAAGGAATTGCATAATAAAGCTTCCATATCATCCTGGGAAAAAAGTGATCTGCCAGTGGATTCTTCATCCTGCGACGAGTCTGAGCTATCTAGAATCTCCCCTGGTTCACTTTCTTCTGATTAATCTGAATCAGATGTTTTATTAGCTATGCCTGGTCTGCCCGAGACTACGGAATGGAGGCTCTTTTTGAAATTTTTCAAGGAATCAAAAACCTCTCACTTCACAATATCCCTAATATTCTGAAGTAGGGATGGGGACTCTTCTTCCACTACTTTCTCAACACAACGTTGACATAACAACTTTGGCCAAGAGGGTGCAAGTTTCTTTTTACAGACGGCACATTCCTTCCCTCTGGTTTTTGAGACCGCCTTTCTAGGCCCCTCTTTTATAGTCTAAAAGGCAAGACAAAGGGAAAGGACGTTTAGCATGACTAACGAAAAAAAGGATGGGGAATGATCCCCCTTACCCCACCAGGCGTACCGGTTTGTTCTCATGACCCTCCTGCTGTTCGGCGCGTTGGGCACTCTCATCCTCCATGGCGCTGTAGGATAGAGTGTATTCCAGAACAAAATCCGGCTTCTTAGTAGGCTGGTTGGGCTGCTTCTGACCGCGCGCCTCCTGTGGGTGAGAACTCCCTCGGTCGGGTCATGCTGGAGCTATCTGCGGCCTTTAGTAGGATATCTGCTTCCTACTCCCGGAACGCACGCTGCGTGCGTTCCAAACATCGGCAGTCACAAAGCTCAGTTCTGGATCTCGCCTGCCCGAGAGATTTCGACCCTCTGACGCCCTATGAACCCTCTAGGGCCGGCGTGCCAGACGCACCTCCCAGTCCAGCCGGGACTGCAGAGTAGCGGCAGCGCGGCCTGACCTGGACCCAGGAAATGATTGCCAGACTTCCGCCAGCGGCTCCTAGAGGAGACTTACGCCGGGACAGGTAACCCCTCTCCAGATTAAACTCAGGGGCCCTGCAGCCTAAATATTCTGCTCTCCACGGACAGTCGTCTGTCTAGGACAGGAAGCAGGAACTGGTGGTTTTGGGGCCATGCTCCTCCTTAAGAGCTCTCCACGAAAGTTCCCGTTTCCTGTCCTGGATGGAGGCGGTCTCTCAAGGGTGCAGTCATGGGCGTAAGGTAAAAATACAGTAATTGTGGGATTTTTAGGAGTAGGTGTTTAATTAAAAACAACCGACCCAGGGTTTTAATTAGTCTCAGTCACGGTTTCTGCTGCCTTTAGCTAAAGCGGCATAAAACTAGTGAAAGACTCCCTTTAAGCCTTAGTCAGCATTATTGTTTCTAGTTATTAGAGGCATGGTAAGCAATCGCAGAAATCTACTGTAGTAATACACCACTAGGTTCCAAATTACTAATTGTCTACCTCTTAAGACCTTAATATTCTATGTATACCTCTGCTACAGTAGACTAACTCCTATCCCAGTGTTGGCGAACCTATGGTTCGGGTGCAAGAGGTGGGACTCAGAGCCCTGGGCGCACTATGAACAGCACAGGCAGCGCATTGAATGTAGACAGGCTATTATAGCTAAATGATAAAAGTACATGAAAGATATACTATATTGGTATTCAGGTTAAATTGCAATGCTGGCACTTTGTAATAAATAAGTGGGTTTTGGGTTGCAGTTTCAGCACTCCGTCTCGAAAAGGTTCACCATCACTGCCCTAGGCTGTAATCGGGAAGAGAAGCAAAGGGTCCATTTGTGTTATAAAAAATAAACATTTGCAATTTGGGAACATGTAAAAGTTTATTAACTTATTGTACCTGACCATCACCCGAATCATCCTCTACGCCATCATCAACTTCTTCATGCTTTTGCACTGTAAGAAAAAAAACAATAGGACAAACTGAAAAATAATCAAGATATTCAGAGACTCTTGGCATGATCTGTATTGATTCATCTACACTGGCAGGTAAAGCAGAAATTGACCTATCATTTTGTACCATTTGCAGGGACAGAATAGCTTCATATTGGCAGGTTGAAGACCTTAAATTTCGGTTGCATAGTGGCCCCACACTAGGTGACAAGCTCCCTTTAAGAATCATAATTTGAGTTAACTATTCAAGTAAGTAATCTTTCCTATACAGCTCTGCTAAAGTATGATGGGAGGGGTTGCCAAGATATTATAAAGATATTATAGAAATGCAAGCAAAAACTACATAAGGAAACAACAAGGTGGTCAGAAAAACCACTGTGCCGTTTTAGAAGTCACTGCAAAACGCAAACGGAAATTGTAAATTCATGTACACCGCCACACCGGCAATGAAATGAGGATTAACAGATTAAAAAAATTAAGGTGGGGCTGCAGATATGACTTTTCAGCGAAAGGACAAGTTCTGGTTAGCCTAAAAGTTTTCAAACAGCTTTTGTAGAATGCGCCCTGAGGACGTAAGGTGGGGACATACTTTTATGTTGACAGCAATAGGCGACTTAACCTATGGTCGCTTTGCTAGCAGCAGACATTTAGTTTGTGCCCTGATATAGGAGAAAAAACGTCTGATTTCTTGTACTCGTTAGTGGCTAGGGTATACCTGCGGACTTGTGAAAAATGTGGTCTTTACTAGGAGGATATGGATATAAGGATGATGAGGAAAGATCTAACTGACAGTAAAACTTATATACCATCTTTGGAAGAAATGCTTGAGCACTTGAGAACAATCTAGTTATTTTAGGCTACTTTTACACTGGCGTTTTAGCTTTCGGTTTGTGAGATCCGTTCAGGGCTCTCACAAGCGGTTCAAAACGGATCAGTTTTGCCCTAATGCATTCTGAATAGAAAAGGATCCGCTCAGAATGCATCAGTTTGCCTCTCAGTCACCATTCCGCTCTGGAGGCGGACACCAAAACGCTGCCTGCAGCATTTTGCTGTCCGCTTGATGAAACTGAGCAAAACGGATCCGTCCTGGCACACAATGTAAGTAAATGAGGACGGATCCAATTGCTCTGACAATAGAAAACTGATCTGTCCTCCACTGATTTTGCATATATATATTATATATATATATATATATATATATATATATATATATATATATATTAAAGAAAGTCCGCAGCACTCAAAGTAAAATACCATATAATCAGCTGTGCACGTGAGGAGTGCTTTTTTATGGCTATAGAGAGAGAGATATATATCTTTATCAATCTTGACTTGATAAAGGTCCTGTGAGAGGACCAAAACGTTGTCTTTGCCGACATGTGTGAATAAAATACACACTTTTTTACTTGGAGTGCTGCGGATTTTCTTTGTCTGTTGATTCCGTCCTGTATTGAAGGACCGCCGCGGGCACCTATACAACTGCATTTTCATCTGGAGGAGTGCTGCCTGACTTTATCTCTCTCTATATATCTCTCTCTATATATATATCTCTCTCTCTCTCTATATCTCTCTCTCTCTCTATATCTCTCCTCTCTCTCTATATCTCTCTCTCTCTCTCTATCTCTCTCTCTATCTCTCTCTATCTCTCTCTCTCTCTCTCTCTCTCTCTCTCTATCTCTCTCTCTATCTCTCTCTCTATCTCTCTCTCTATCTCTCTCTCTATCTCTCTCTCTATCTCTCTCTCTATCTCTCTCTCTATCTCTCTCTCTATCTCTCTCTATATCTCTCTCTCTATCTCTCTCTATATCTCTCTCTATATCTCTCTCTATATCTCTCTCTATATCTCTCTCTCTCTCATAAAGGTACAGTAGAGTGATGAGAAGGGATAAGTCTACCAGCCCCTTCGATGAACTGCTTATG